>NC_139517.1:2463915-2471345 GCF_947247035.1 Vipera ursinii
TGCTAAGCCTTGATTTAGCAGCTGCTGCCGCCGCTGAAGCCAACCTCCTGGGCATAAACCAGACTTTCTAAAAATCACGCCTCTAGCTAGGATCCCACAACGCCTTCAGCCACAACCCGCCGCAACTTAGCACTTGGGGCAAAATGGGAACCCAAGCGGCTAGCCCCTAAGAATTTCATTTGTCAGAGAACGCCACGAGTTACAAAGTCAGCTTGGGCAGCCAGAGGCTGCTACAACAGCACGGTTTTGTTTCGGAAGGAGCAAAGAGGGGGAGGCCAAGGGGTCTGTGGGGGGGGCAGGAATATTGCCCCCCCTCCTAGGGCCAAGGACGCCAGAGAGGGGGCTGGAGGGAGATGTTTGTGACCGATGCTTCCCTTTCGGGGTCTTGCGGGTCCCTCGGCAGGCTCCGCGACTGTCCTGTGCTGTGGGAAGCCCCCTCAGAGCTTGCAAAAGTTCTGCTGGGCTGCAAACGGGGACAGGAACCCCCGGGGGTCGCGGCGGGCGATTCCTCGGAGGGAGAACCGGGAGAAAAAGCGGACGAGGTCCAATCCGGGCCCGACGGTTCCGACGTGGAGGCGAGAGACCGGCGCAGCATCTCCCGCAGGTGTCTCTGGACGGACGGCGGGCTTCGCTGGAGGAACGAAGCCAGGTGTCCGAAACAGGCCTGGAAACCCGTGGCGTAGCAGGTCCGCAGGCCGCCATCTTCGGAGGGATCCGCACCTGGAACAGGGGAAAAAAAATCGCACAAGCCGGGAGGAGGCTGGTCACGGCCAAACCTGTGGCAGGGCAGCCGCCAGAGGCACCGGATCCGGAGACTGGCTGCTTTCCAGCTTCAGAAAAGCCGAAACGGGTGGCAAGTGGGGGTTTGCCGGCAAAAGCGGTGGAAGCTGCGTGGCACGAAGCAAAGAATCTCAAAGGACTAACTAGACAGTCATTTGTCTGAAAGGGTGTAGGTTGTCCTGATGGAGCAGGGGGCTGGACTAGATGACCTCCAAGGTCCCTTCCAGCTCTTATTCTATTCTATTCTATTCCTATTCTATTCTATTCTATTCTATTCTATTCTATTCTATTCTATTCTATTCTATTCTATTCTATTCTATTCTATTCTATTCTATTCTATTCTATTCTATTCTGTATTTATTATTTCTATTCTATATTGTATTATTTCTATTCTATTCTATATTTTATTATTTCTATTCTTTCTGTATTTTATTATTTCTATTCTACTCTATCCTGTATTGTATTATTTCTATTCTATTCTATATTCTATTCTATTCTACTCTATTTTCTATTCTATATTCTATTCTATTCTATTTTCTATTCTATATTCTATATTCTATTCTATTCTATTTTCTATTCTAAATTCTAAATTCTAAATTCCATTCTATTGTATATTGTATTATTTCTATTCTATTCTATTCTATTCTGTATTTTATTATTTCTATTCTTTCTGTATTTTATGGAAGTCCACCCGTCTTAAAGCAGGCTGACTGAGGAATTCTGCCAGGGAATTCTGGGAGTGGAAGTCCACTTGTCTTAAAGCATGTTCACAGGGAATTCTGGGAGCTGAAGTCCACCCATCTTAAAGCATGCTGGCTGGGGATTTCTTGGAGTTGAAGTCCACCCCTCTTAAAGCAGGCTGGCTGGGGAATTCTGGGAGTTGAAATCCACCCGTCTTAAAGCATGCTGGCCTGGGAATTCTGGAGTTGAAGTCCACCCGTCTTAAAGCATGCTGGCCTGGGAATTCTGGGAGTTGAAGTCCACCCGGCTTAAAGTTTTACAGCTTGAGAGAAACACTGCTTGTAGTGTTTCCTCCTCCAGGCCAATGAAACTGAGAAAAGATCGTTTCAAAAGCTTGGTATTGTTGCCAATCTCTAGGATTTAGGGAAATTTCGGGCATTGAGACCTAGTTGCCAAGGGATCTCCCATCATGCATCTGAAGCTTCCTTCCTTTTTTATTTCCCTGTTATTTCCTTCCCACCCGCCATGGAGGAGGTGAATTTTACCCTGGGCTTCTGCTGCCTTCTGCCTCTCCTGCAGGTATCTGACAGTCAGCTCCAGGATCTCCGCCTTCTCCACTTTGGGGTTCTTCAGGGTCTGTGAAGAAAAGGGGTCGAAGAAGAGGGCGGATAGGGCAACGCAAAACTCCCGACACTGCCTTTAGGTGGAACCTCCCCCTCCAGGAGCAGTGTATCCGCACCCCACTGGCAGATACAAAACAGAAGACAGTCCCCTGAGCTTCATTCCCACAGAGGGAGGAGGAACAGATGATGAAATAATGAGAGTGGATGGATGGATGGCATTTTTTTTCATGACCTTGGCCCCTTTAAGAGGGGTGGACTTCAACTCCCAGAATTCCCTAATCAGCCTTCCCTTCCCGCCTAATCAGCATCACTGATTATTCTGCCATTTTGAGGATACACCCCCCCCCCATACACACACTTAAATAGCTGGGTCAGGGAGAACAGGAGCTCCCTCTGCTGGCAGGTAAAGAAATAAATGGATCATGCACTTCAATGGATTTGAAGGGAGTTCAATTTGAAGGCTAACAAGATTAACCTGGGCTGCAGGAAGCTCTTCTATTCTGATGGAGATATGTTTCTTTAGATCAGGGGTCTTCAAACCTGGCCCTTTGATGACTTGTGGACTTCAACTCCCAGAATTCCTCAGCCAGCATGAGGGAACTATGACCCTTTGATGACTTGTGGACTTCAACTCCCAGAATTCCTCAGCCAGTGTGAGGGAACTATGACCCTTTTATGACTTGTGGACTTCAACTCCCAGAATTCCTCAGCCAATGTGAGGGAACTATGGCTCTTTAATGACTTCTAGACTTCAACTCCCAGAATTCCTCAGCCTGTGTGAGGGAACTATGACCCTTTTATGACTTGTGGACTTCAACTCCCAGAATTCCTCAGCCAGTGTGAGGGAACTAATGACTTCTAGACTTCAACATCCAGAATTCCTCAGCCTGTGTGAGGGAACTATGACCCTTTGATGACTTGTGGACTTCAACTCCCAGAATTCCTCAGCCAATGTGAGGGAACTATGGCTCTTTAATGACTTCTAGACTTCAACTCCCAGAATTCCTCAGCCTGTGTGAGGGAACTATGACCCTTTTATGACTTGTGGACTTCAACTCCCAGAATTCCTCAGCCAGCGTGAGGCAACTATGGCCCTTTAATGACTTCTAGAGTTCAACTCCCAGAATTCCTCAGTCAGCGTGAGAGAACTATGGCCCTTTTATGACTTCTAGACTTCAACTCCCAGAATTCCTCAGCCAGCGTGAGGGACCTATGGCCCTTTTATGACTTGTGGACTTCAACTCCCAGAATTCCTCAGCCAGCGTGAGGGAACTATGACCCTTTGATGACTTGTGGACTTCAACTCCCAGAATTCCTCAGCCAGCGTACCTGGCTGAGGAATTCTGAAAGTTGAAGCCCACAAGGGGTAAAAGGGCCAAGGCTGAAGACCCCTGATTTAGATCCTGCCTTTATTGCTTTTATAAATAAATCACAGCAGCTACCACGCCTAATTCTCCTTCCTCCTCCTATTTTTCTCACAACAACAACCCTGTGAGGTGGGATGGCGTGCAAGAGAGGGATTGGCTGAAAGTCATCCAGCTAGCCTAGGTCACCTAAGGTGGGACTAGAACTCACCACCTCTTGGTGATGGGCCTTGGGGATTGGCCAGCTTTCACATCTAAGACAGGACTAGAACTCACAGGACGCCTGGCGATTGACCCAGAGTCACCCAGTCAGCTTCCGTGCCTAAGGCTAGAACTAGAAGTCCCAATCTCCTGGTTTCTAGTCTTAGACCAAGCTGGGTCTCAAACTGACAGATACCATTTGTCTGAAATGGTATAGGGTTTCCTGCCTAAGCAGGGGGCTGGACTAGAAGACCTCCAAGGTCCCTTCCAACTCTGTTTCTCTTCTCTTCTATATTCTATGTTCTATATTCTATATTTTCTATTCTATTGTATTCTATATTCTACAGTATATTTTCTATTCTATTCTATTCTATTCTATTCTATTCTATTCTATTCTATTCTATTCTATTCTATTAATATTTTATTTTATTCTATTGTGTTTTGATATATTCTCTTCTATTTCTATTCTGATCTAATGTATATTCTCTTCTCTTCTATATTTTATTATTCTCTTCTCTTCTAATTTCTATTCTAATATTATTTTATTTTATTCTATTCTGTTCTGTTGTATTCTCTTCTATTTCTATTCTATTCAAATTTCTATTTTCTATTCTATTCTATTCTATTCTATTCTATTCTATTCTATTCTATTCTATTCTATTCTTTTATTCTATTCTGTTCTGGTATATTCTCTTCTATTTCTCTTCTGTTCTAATTTATATTCTCTTCTCTTCTATATTTTATTATTCTATTCTATTCTAATTTCTATTGACTCAGCCTTCCATCCTTCCCAGGTAGGTAAAATGAGGACCCAGATTGTTGGGGGCAATTAAGCTGACTTTGTAATAATGCCGCTTGGGAGGGGTGTGAAAACCCTAATAAGCAGGCATATACATAGAATGAAGGCTACTGCTAAGCACATTTGATTTGGGCTTCTTAGATTGTAAGCCTCCCTGAGTCTTCGGAGAAGGGCGGGATATAAATGGGATTAAAATAAAAATAAAATAAAAAATAAAATAAATATTTTATTCCATTCTGTTCTGTTGTATTCTCTTCTATTTCTCTTATATTCAAATTTCTATTCTATTCTATTCTATTCTATTCTATTCTATTCTATTCTATTCTATTCCTATTCTTATTCTATTCTATTCTATTCTATTCTATTCTATTCTATTCTATTCTATTCTATTCTATTCTATTCTATTCTATTCTATTCCAATTCTTATTCTATTCTATTCTATTCTATTCCATTCCATTCTATTCTATTTTCCATTCTATTTCCTATTCTATTCTATTCTATTCTATTCTATTCTATTCTATTCTATTCTATTCTATTCTATTCTATTCTATTCTATTCTATTCTATTCTCTATTCTCTATTTTCTATTCTCTATCCTCTCCTATCCCACTCTGCCTGGGCAGGCAGGGACGGAGGGAGGGGTAGGGGTCAAACTATAGGGGGCGTCACTCGCTGACCTGGCAGTGGGTTTTCTGCAGGAGAAGTAGGCGCAGTTCCTCCAGATTCTTATTGATGCGGTCCCGGCGCCGTTTTTCCACCAAGGGTTTCAGCATCTGTGCAGAGAGAGAGAGAGAAATGGGGGGGGGGGGTTGACCCCTGGGTGGGGTGGGCTATACAGACCCCCGGAGGTCTCTGCCCGGCCTGCTTGCTAATGCCCCCTTTCCCCTGGTTAATTCTAAATGCACTAGAAAATTTAGATTTATTTAGCCTTTGCATTCTGGATCTAAAGAAGGGACGGGCAGTTGACTGGGGTGGATTCACACAATCGTGTTGGGGAGCCTCCGGGGACAGGAAGGAGGCGAGCCATGGCTGGTCCTCAACTTTTGTGATTAAATCAGAAAGGCTGTATTAGGGCTCGATATCTGATCGGTTACGCCAAGGTGAACTTTTCACTAAAATATTGCAGCTGTGCTTTCTCAACTTCAACAGCTGTTAAGGGAGTTGAAGTCCACAGGGAAAACTGCTTTAGATTAAAGGGTGTGTGTGTGGGGGGGGGGGGGAAAGGCTCTTTATTCATAGATTATTTCATTCATTTGTTCGTGTTTTTTTTAAAAATTTATTTATCTATGAATTCATTTATTTTATGTACCAAAAATTATATTGCCACCTACTCGTTCATGGCGACTCAAGGGGTCCTTACAGGAGATTAAAAACACAATATTTATTTATTCATTCATTCATTTCATTTTATTTTTTAAAAAATTATATTGCTGCCTACTTGCTCATGGCGACTCAAGGGGCCTTACAGCAGATTAAAAACACAATATTTATTTATTTATTCATTCATTCATTTTATTTTATTTTAAAAAAATTATATTGCCGCCTACTCGCTCACGGCAACTCAAGGGGCCTTACAGCAGATTAAAAACACAATATTCATTCATTCATTCATTCAATTTTATTTTTTAAAAAATTATATTGCCGCCTACTCACTCACAGCGACTCAAGGGGTCTTACAGGAGATTAAAAACACAATATTTATTTATTCATTCATTTTATTTTATTTTTTAAAAAATTATATTGCCGCCTACTCGCTCACGGCGACTCAAGGGGCCTTACAGCAGATTAAAAACACAATATTTATTTATTTATTCATTCATTCATTCATTCATTCATTCGTTCAATTTTATTTTAAAAAAATTATATTGCTGCCTACTGGCTCCAGGTGACTCAAGGCGTCTTACAGGAGATTAGAAACACACTACAGAAGAAATAAGAATCACAAAAAATAAAAATAATAAAATAATGACCGCCACACACACACACACACACCCCAGCCCCTCAATCAAAGAAATAACCACGATGAAAATCAGGCTGCCTTAAACCACATCTCTGCAAAGCCCAAACTTCGCGATCGGAAAATGAAAGGGATATTTTGTAGAAGAGTACAAAATGACTTGATGGCCGATAATCAATATCCATCAATCGATATCAATCGATACAAACAGTCCCCCCAGTCGCCTTCCCGGACCAGGGATTCTCTCTCTGGGTCCTTTTTTGATTATTATTATTATTAACCGAGTCTTCTTCCCCCATGGCGGTTAGTTTAATCACGGTTAGCCGAGGAAGCCCCCTTCCCCGTCCCGGGCTTTCCTGGCGCAGCGAAGCCAGAAGAGCAGCGTAACGTGGGAACGGGCTTCTCCCCCAAGCCCGGTTCGGAAAACCCGGTACCTTTCTCGCCCCTCCGGGCGGCGCGCTCTCCGTAGCCAGCATCCTCCGCCCCGCGGCCGCCTCTGCTCCCCCGGGATGCGCCCGCGCCCCCTTTAAGCCCTCGCTCCGCCGCGCCCCCTCCCCACCAGCCCCGCCGCCCCCTCCTCCCATCCCCTGGGCCTGAGGGAAGGAAGGTGTCTTTCTTTCTTTCTTTCTTTCTTTCTTTCTTTCTTTCTTTCTTTCTTTCTTTCTTTCTTTCTTTCTTTCTTTCTTTCTTTCTTTCTTTCTTTCTCTCTCTCTCTCTCTCTCTCTCTCTCTCTTTCTTTCTTTCTTTCTTTCTTTCATTCTCTCTCTTTCTCTGTCTGTCTGTCTTTCTTTCTTTCTTTCTTTCTGTCTTCCTCCCTCTTCCTTCCTTCCTTCCTTCCTTCCTTCCTTCCAAGTGGTAGTTTTCTTTCTTTCTTTCTTTCTTTCTTTCTTTCTTTCTTTCTTTCTTTCTTTCTTTCTTTCTTTCTTTCCTTCCTTCCTTCCTTCTTTCTTTCTTTCTTTCCTTCTTTCTTTCTTTCCTTCTTTCTTTCTTTCTTTCTCTCTCTTTCTCTCTCTCTCTCTTTCTTTC
>NC_139517.1:2471545-2532710 GCF_947247035.1 Vipera ursinii
GGAAGGAAGGAAGGAAGGAAGGAAGGAAAGAGATGGGAATGAGAAGGAGGGATGAAGGAAGGGAAGAAAGAAGGAAGGAAGGAAGGAAGGAAGGAAGGAAGGAAAGAGATGGGAAGGAGAAGGAGAGAGGAAGGGAGGGGGGAGAAAGGAAGGAAGGAAGGAAGGAAAGAGATGGGAATGAGAAGGAGGGATGAAGGAAGGGAAGAAAGAAGGAAGGAAGGAAGGAAGGAAGGAAGGAAGGAAAGAGATGGGAATGAGAAGGAGGGATGAAGGAAGGGAAGAAAGAAGGAAGGAAGGAAGGAAGGAAGGAAGGAAGGAAGGAAGGAAAGAGATGGGAATGAGAAGGAGGGATGAAGGAAGGGAAGAAAGAAGGAAGGAAGGAAAGAAATGGGAAGGAGAAGGAGAGAGGAAGGGAGGGGGGAGAAAGGAAGGAAGGAAGGAAGGAAGGAAGGAAGGGAAAGAGATGGGAAGGAGAAGGAGAGAGGAAGGGAGGGGGGAGAAAGGAAGGAAGGAAGGAAGGAAGGAAGGAAGGAAGGAAGGAAAGAGATGGGAATGAGAAGGAGGGATGAAGGAAGGGAAGAAGGAAAGGAAGAAAGATGGGAGGGAAGGATGGATGGAAGGAAGGAGATGGGAAGGAGAAGGAGGGATGAAGGAAGGGAAGAAAGAAGGAAGGAAGGAAGGAAGGAAGGAAGGAAGGAAGGAAGGAAGGAAGGAAGCAGATGGGAATGAGAAGGAGAGAGGGAGGGAGGGAGGGATTAAGGAAGGAAGGAAGGAGATAATTGGAAGAAGGGAGGCAGGGAAAAAGGGAGAAGGGAGAAAGGAAGAAAAGAAGGAAGGAAAGAAGATTAGAGAAAAGGAGGAGGGAGGTGCAAAAAGGAATAATGTTAGGGAACCGATGGTTTCCATAAACTTTGCTTTCTGACTAACTTCACAACCGCAGAGAAACAAGGGTGGCAAGAAGGCCCTCCTAAGACGGGTCAAAAAAAAAAAAAACCCTTCACAACTGACTTGCTTCACAACGGGCCTTTGCAAAACCTTGCAAAGGCTGTGGGGAGTTGTGTGTGTGTGTGTGGGGAAACCTTTATTTATTTATTTATTTGGCTGGGAAGGAGCAGTAGTTGTGTCAAATTCGGCCTTCTTGGCCAGCCCGGGGTGTGTCTTTCCTCGCTTTCCCCTCTTGGGAAGAAGCCAAGGTGTGCAGTTGTGTGCTTTAACACACCGACACCCTTCTTGGAGTTGACAGGCTGCTGGAGACAAAATGGGGAGGTGGGGGGGGGGGGCGCAGACAGATGTTCAACCCTCCTCCGGGGACAAAAGGCGGGAAGTGCCAATGCGGAGACTTTTGAAGAGCTGATCCCGGCTGCGATTCCCACGGTAAAGTTAGGGGTGCCCAGGTTGGGGGTGGGGGTGGGGGGTGGGGTGGGCTGGACAGAAGGAAGAGAAAGTAATCCAGCCCCCTTGGAGAATCATATCCCCCCCCTCCGCTCCCCAGGGCTCTCCCCTGCGCTGCTGTGCCACGGTTTCACGTTCAGAGGTAGACTATCCTGGAAGCGGGAGGCTCTACAAAAGCGACCGTCTCCTTGGATTAAACTTGGGGCGTTGGCGGTGATGGTTTATTTATTCGATTTACTTATTCGATTTATATACCACCCTTCTCCCGTAGGCATTCAATAATAGACTATCCTGAAAAGGGATACTGCACACTCCAGGTTTTTCTGAATTGTGTGACACACACCACACACACACACACACACACACAACAGCGCGTTTGAAGGAGACCTGGAAGTATCGTAATAAATAATAGACAAATTAAATAAATCAATTGTTCTGTAGGTGGGAAAATGGACATTGATTCGTTTAAGAAACTTCTCAGATAATAAAGGTTGGAAGAAGGAAGGAAGGAAGGAAGGAAGGAAGGAAGGAAGGAAGGAAGGAAGGAAGGAAGGAAGGAAGGAAGGAAGGGAGGGAGGGAGGGAGGGAGGGAGGGAGGGAAGAAGGGAAGAAGGGAAGGAAAGTGAAAGGTAGGAAAGAAGAGAGGGAGGAATGGAAGGAAGGAAGGAAGGAAAGAAGGAAAGTGAAGGGTAGGAGAGAAGAGAGCAAGGGAGTGAAGGAAGGAAGAAGCAAAGGAAAGAAGGAGCAAAGGAAGGGAAGGAAGGAAGGAAGAAGGAAGGAGCAAAGGGAGGGAGGGAGGGAAGGAAGAGAAGAAGGGAAGGGTAGGAAGGAAGGGAGAGAGGGAGTGAAGGAAGGCGCAAAAGAAGGAAGGAGCGAAGGGAGGGAGGAAGGAGGGAACCTCAAGGATGACTCTCAAGCAAGGCTGAGCAACCGTCTCCCCTTGGCCATCTCCTCCTATTCACAGAGAGGAATTTCAGATATACTGCCTTGGAATGGTGAGGCTTCACTCTGCAGTTTTAACCCCCCAAAGGAACAAGACCCACTCACTCCACGGAGGAGTAAAGAATTAAGTTTCAGAGAGCAAAGGCATCCTTGTGAAAATAACTCTTCAATCTAGAAGCGAATTGCAAGGATGTGCAAAACATTTGCACAGAATCGCAGAGCTGGAAGGGACCTCGGAGGTCATCTAGTCCAGCCCCCTGCTCAGGCAGGAGACCCTATTCCATTCCAGACAAAAGGCTGTCCAGTCTCTTCACTTCTGGAGGCAACTTCCCCCTGGGATTGACAGCCTTGATCTGCCTTTTTTTTTCTCTCTCTCTCTCTCTCCCCTTCCCAATTGGACAGCCCAGGACTGTCTGACTGATTGACAGACGGCTGATTGATCGATGGATTGACCCGATGGACAGCTCCTGCGACACCTCCTCCTCCTCCAAGTTGTGGGAAAGTTCTCATCTTTTTTATTTGAAGTTGTTTCCCAACTTCTGGCTTTTCCCGTGAGATCATCCTGACACCTCCGTCTTTATGGCTGGAGGCCTCACTTTCCCACAATCATCTCTCTCTAACGAGGGAACCCCAATAAAAGGTGATAAAAGGGAGGATTTTCTGGGGAAACACACACCACACACACACACACACACACACACACACACAACAAACCCCTTCCAGCTCCTCAGCCCCTGTGCTCATTCAGATGCAAAAGTTCCTCCGTTGTGTTATTGAGCACAGGGTCCCCCCCCCATCTCTGTGTGTGTGTCTGTGTGTGTGTGTGTGTCAAAAAGCATCTGCCCAATAAATATCGCTCAAAATCAATGAGATTTAATAAAAATTTAATAAAACAAATACATTTTTTATTATTTTGAACCCCACCTGTTTTTACAATTAGATCGAGGTAGTGAACGTATCAGACACACCTTCCTCTTCCTATTTACCCCCAGAACATCAACCCTGTGAGGTGGGTTGGGCTGAGCGAGAGGGAGGGAGGGGCTCATGGTCACCCAGCCAGCTTTCATGGCCAAGGCAGGACTAGAACTCACCGTCTCCAGGTGATCGGACCAAAGTCACCTAGCCGGCTTTGATGCCTAAGGCAGGACTAGAACTCACCGTCTCCAGGCGATTGGCCCAAAGTCACCCAGCCAGCTTTCATGCCTAAAGTGGGACTAGAACTCACCGTCTCCTGGTGATTGGACCAAAGTCACCCAGCCGGCTTTCATCCCTAAGCCAGGACTAGAACTCACCATCTCCTGGTGATTGGGTTAAAGTCACCCAGCCAGCTTTCATGCCTAAGGTGGGACTATAACTCACCATCTCCTGGTGATTGGGTTAAAGTCACTACAGCCAGCTTTCATGCCTAAGGTGGGACTAGAACTCACCATCTCCTGGTGATTGGGTTAAAGTCACTACAGCCAGCTTTCATGCCTAAGGCGGGACTAGAACTCACTGTCTCCTGGTGATTGGACCAAAGTCACCCAGCCGGCTTTCATCCCTAAGCCAGGACTAGAACTCACCATCTCCTGGTGATTGGGTTAAAGTCACCCAGCCAGCTTTCATGCCTAAGGTGGGACTAGAACTCACCATCTCCTGGTGATTGGGTTAAAGTCACTACAGCCAGCTTTCATGCCTAAGGTGGGACTAGAACTCACCATCTCCTGGTGATTGGGTTAAAGTCACTACAGCCAGCTTTCATGCCTAAGGTGGGACTAGAACTCACCATCTCCTGGTGATTGGGTTAAAGTCACCCAGCCAGCTTTCATGCCTAAGGTGGGACTAGAACTCACCATCTCCTGGTGATTGGGTTAAAGTCACTACAGCCAGCTTTCATGCCTAAGGTGGGACTAGAACTCACCATCTCCTGGTGATTGGGTTAAAGTCACTACAGCCAGCTTTCATGCCTAAGGCGGGACTAGAACTCACTGTCTCCTGGTGATTGGACCAAAGTCACCCAGCGGGTTTTCATGCCTAAGGTGGGACTAGAATTCACTGTCTCCTGGTGATTGGACCAAGGTCACCCAGCCGGCTTTCATCCCTAAGGCAGGACTAGAACTCACCATCTCCTGGTGATTGGGTTAAAGTCACCCAGCCAGCTTTCATGCCTAAGGTGGGACTAGAACTCACCGTCTCCTGGCGATTGGCCCAAAGTCACCCAGCGGGTTTTCATGCCTAAGGTGGGACTAGAACTCACCGTCTCCAGGGAATTGGCTCAAAGTCACCTAACCCCATCAAAGAAGAACACCTGCCCATCCCAGGTCCTTGGGCAGGCGTCCACAGGTGGACAAAACTGCCTGAACATCTGGCTGGCTGGGTGACCAGCCACACCATCATCATCATCACCATCATCATCATGGCCCTGATAATTATCCCTCGCCTGTCAGGCACTTGTCAAAGACTTGAAGGGCTCTTGCACAAAAGAGGGGAGATGTATAGCCCCCCACCTCCAGCCTGGAACACCCAGGGGGATTGGGGGCAATCGTTGCGGTGGGCATACAATTGCCGGAAGCCCCCCCCCACCACCACCAAACTAGGGCTCTTCAAACCAGGCCCTTTGATGACTTGTGGAATTCCTCAGCCAGTTTGAAGCCCCCTGTGACTTAAAGCATGCTGGCTGGGGAATTCTGGGAGCTGAAGTCCACCCTTCTTAAAGCACATTGGCTGGGGAATTCTGGGAGTTGAAGTCCGCAAGTCATCAAAGGGCCAAGTTTGCAGAGCCCTGCATTAATGCAGTTGATCACCTCCCTCCATCAGGATTTGTTCCCAGTTGCTGCTCCTTTGAGTTAAGATCCTGGACACGAACCCACAATGGATCGGCAGGATCTAAGGCCACGGAGAATCAGAACCAAGGGTGGAACAAACCAGGATGAAAACAAGCCATGGCTTAGCAAACAAACAAACAGAAACCCCTAGGACACTATTCTGTTAACTTTTTAAATAATTAAAATGCCTTCCCTGGAGAAGCTTAATTTGGCGTTTCTCAACTGGGCAACTTTAAGAGACGTGCAAGGAAAGTCAAGCGAATAGGTGGAAATTCAACTGGTGGAGCTGCCTGGGAACTGCCACCAAAGCCAGCCAGGCTGCTAACATGCAGCCCATGAAGAGAGAGGGAGGGTTTGCATGACCTGTGTGTGTGGGGTGTGTGTGTGTGTGTTGTCTTCCTCATGTGCAGGAATTGTCAAGCCAACGGTTAGAAGTTCAACTGGTAGAGCTGCCTTGCAATGGCTACCAACTCCAGCCGTGCTGCTGACATGCAACAAAAGGAGGGAGGGGATTGAGGCCCGTAGGGCTGTGTGGAAGGGGCGAGGGGGGGTGCCTTCCTCCCGTGCAGGGAAAGTCACGCCAAGTTGGAAGTTCAACAGGTAGAGAGCTGTCTTGCAACTGCCACCAAATCCATAAGGGCTGAAGGATGCTGTGATGCAGCAAACGGAGGAGGGGGCGACCCTGTGGATGGGGAGTGGGGTCTTCCTCCCGTGCAGGGAAAGTGAAGCCAAGAGTTGGAAGTTCAACAGGTAGAGAGCTGCCTTGCAACTGCCACCAAATCCATAAGGGCCGAAGGATGCTGTCCTGCAGCAAACGGAGGAGGGGGCGAGGCTTGGTCAGGAGTCCGGGCGACCCTGTGGATGGGGGGTGGTGTCTTCCTCCCGTGCAGGGAAAGTGAAGCCAAGAGTTTGAAGTTCAACAGGTAGAGAGCTGCCTTGCAACTGCCACCAAACCCATGCGGGCTGAAGGATGCTGTCCTGCAGCAAACGGAGGAGGGGGCGACCCTGTGGATGGGGAGGGGGGTCTTCCTCCCGTGCAGGGAAAGTCAGGCCAAGAGTTGGAAGTTCAACAGGTAGAGAGCTGCCTTGCAACTGCCACCAAACCCATGCGGGCTGAAGGATGCTGTCCTGCAGCAAACGGAGGAGGGGGTGACCCTGTGGATGGGGAGGGGGGTCTTCCTCCTGTGCAGGGAAAGTGAAGCCAAGAGTTGGAAGTTCAACAGGTAGAGAGCTGCCTTGCAACTGCCACCAAACCCATAAGGGCTGAAGGATGCTGTGCTGCAGCAAACGGAGGAGGGGGCGACCCTGTGGATGGGGAGGGGGGTCTTCCTCCCATGCAGGGAAAGTGAAGCCAAGAGTTGGAAGTTCAACAGGTAGAGAGCTGCCTTGCAACTGCCACCAAATCCATAAGGGCTGAAGGATGCTGTCCTGCAGCAAACGGAGGAGGGGGCGACCCTGTGGATGGGGAGGGGGTGTCTTCCTCCTGTGCAGGGAAAGTGAAGCCAAGAGTTGGAAGTTCAACAGGTAGAGAGCTGCCTTGCAACTGCCACCAAACCCATGCGGGCTGAAGGATGCTGTCCTGCAGCAAACGGAGGAGGGGGCGACCCTGTGGATGGGGAGGGGGGGTCTTCCTCCCGTGCAGGGAAAGTCAGGCCAAGAGTTGGAAGTTCAACAGGTAGAGAGCTGCCTTGCAACTGCCACCAAAACCATGCGGGCCGAAGGATGCTGTCTTGCAGCAAAGGGAGGAGGGGGCGACCCTGTGGATGGGGAGGGGGTGTCTTCCTCCCGTGCAGGGAAAGTGAAGCCAAGAGTTGGAAGTTCAACAGGTAGAGAGCTGCCTTGCAACTGCCACCAAATCCTGAAGGATGCTGTCCTGCAGCAAACGGAGGAGGGGGCGACCCTGTGGGTGGGGAGGGGAGGTCTTCCTCCCGTGCAGGGAAAGTCAGGCCAAGAGTTGGAAGTTCAACAGGTAGAGAGCTGCCTTGCAACTGCCACCAAATCCTGAAGGATGCTGTCCTGCAGCAAACGGAGGAGGGGGCGAGGCTTGGCTCAGGGGTCCGGCCGGCCCTGCGGAGGGTGGGGGGTGGGGGGGAGGAAAGGGGCGAGGGGGGTGGGGTCTCCCTGCTTGACCCGTGCGCCTGCCACGCGCCGGCTCTCGCGGGCCGGCCCTGGAGGGAGATGAAAGGCGGGGCGGGGTCGCTTATAAAAGGGTCTCCGCCGCGACCCCCGCGCAGATCCCTCTCCGGCTCGCTCCAGGATTTTCCCCCGGCCGCCCTTTTGCAGCGCCCGGTGGGGTGGAGGGGGGACTGAAGATGATGAAGGTGGGGGACCCCAAGTGGGAAGGCAAGGAGGAGAAGAAGGTAGGTAGGGGAGGGGGACCCCGCGCGTGGGAAGGGAGCTCCCCACCCACCCACCCACCCACCCAAAGTCCCCGAGCGACCACCGGGACCCCCAACCCGACTTTCTCTCTCTCTCTCCCCCCGCAGCTGCTGAAGC
Organism: Vipera ursinii; assembly: GCF_947247035.1. Classification (NCBI taxonomy): domain Eukaryota; kingdom Metazoa; phylum Chordata; class Lepidosauria; order Squamata; family Viperidae; genus Vipera; species Vipera ursinii. The sequence goes on from NC_139517.1 coordinate 2,479,180, forward strand.
CCCTGATGGAGAAGCGGCGGCGGGAGCGCATGAACCGCAGCCTGGCCCGCCTCCGCCTCCTGCTGCTGGAGGCCACGCGCGACGAGGTGAGACCCCCCCCACCCCACGCCACGCCACCCCACGCCACTCCCCCGGCCCCGCGTGGGGATCGCGGAGCTGCGGAGAGTTTGGTTTCATGCTCTCTTCCTTCCCCCCCCCCAACCACACTCCCTTCTCTGTCTTGCTCTCTCTCAAACCCCCCCCCCGTCCCCACCCCCCCCCACCCCCCTCTCCGCTGGTCTGGGGCTCTTTCTCTTTCTCCGCAGAGGCTCCGGAACCCCAAAGTGGAAAAAGCGGAGATTCTGCAAAAGACGGTGGAATTCCTCAAAACCCAGCCGCTTCCAGGTATCTATCTATCTGTATGTCTGTCTTCCTTCCTTCCTTCCTTCCTTCCTTCCTTCCTTCCTTCCTTCCTTCCTTCCTTCCTTCCTTCCATCTATCTATCTATCTATCTATCCATCCATTCCTATCTATCTATCTATCATCTCTCTCTCTCTATCTATCTATCTATGTTCCTTCCTTCCTTCCTTCCTTCCTTCCTTCCTTCCTTCCTTCCTTCCTTCCTATCTATCTATCTATCTATCTATCTATCTATCTATCTATCTATCATCTATCTATCTATCTATCTATCTATCTATCTATCTATCTATCTATCTATCTATCTATCTATCTATCCATTCCTATCTATCTATCTATCATCTCTCTCTCTCTCTCTCTCTGTTCCTTCCTTCCTTCCTTCTCTCCCATCTTTCTGTTTCCTCCTTCCTTCCTTCCTTCCCATCTTTCTCCGTTTCCTTCTTCTTTCTTCTTTCCTTCCTCCTTCCCTTCTTTCTCCTCCCTTCCTTCCCTGCCTCCCATCTTTCTTCCTTTCCTTCTTCCCTCTTTCTTTCCCACCATCCTGCCCTCCCTCTCATCCCTCTTCCCTTCCGTTTCTTTCCTTCTTCCTTCCTTCCCTCCCTCCCGTCTTTCTTCCTTTCCTTTTTACTCTCCCTTCTTCCTTCCTTCCTTCCTTCCTTCCCTCCATCTCATCTTCCCTTGTCTTTTGCTCCCTCCCATCTTCCCTTCTTTGTCTCTCTTTCTCTCCTTCCTCTCTCTCCTCCCTTCCCGCATTCTTTCTCTTATCTCCCATCTTTTTTCCTTTACCTCTTTCTTCCTTTCGTTCTCTCCCTCCCTCCTTCCTTCCTTCTCTCTCTCTCTCATCTTCCCTTCCTTCCTCTCTCCTTCCCTCCTTCTCTACATTCCATCTTTCCCCCCTTTCCTTCCCTCTTCTCTCTCTCTTTCCTTCCTTCCTTCCTTCCCTCCCTCCCTCTCATCTTTTTTTCCTTTCTTCCTTTCCTTCTGTCTCTCCCACCTTCCTTCCATCCCTCTAATCTTTCTTCCTTTGCATCTTTCCTCCCTCAAATGGAAAGATGAAAGAGCCTCTGCAACAGCTGTCCAGCTGTTCAGGAAAAACGAACGAACACACCTACCTCCCTCCCCTTGCAGAGGCTTTCAAGCCACAAAACTTCTCCGAGCTGTTTATTCCTGGGGGGGGTGGGGGGGCACCCCCAGACTGTTCCCGTCCCTTATCAGCGTGATTGATTATGGCTTCCTTGTATATGGTGTAGAGCCGCTTTATTGTGATTTGATGGAGACATTTCCGGAGAAAGTTAGTCCACCCATCTTAAAATTGCTGAGGATGGGAAACACTGCTCTATAAAGAGTTGCATAGGACTATTTATTTTTTTATGAAATTAATTTTCCCATATTAAATAGAACCTCTTTCCATTGTTTTGAATATTTTTTATTTATTTATTTATTTTATTTCCATTTATATCCCGCCCTTCTCCGAAGACTCAGGGCGGTTTACAATGATGATACGGAGAAATATGTGTATTTCTCCGTATCATCATTCTGTTGAAAACCTATCTATTTGAACAATCTGGCCTGGTCTGATGGGTTTGGGGTTGGATTTAGTTTTAACACAGTTTTATTATTGTATTATATTGGGCATAATTATTTAATCCTTTTTAACTTTTGTATTTATATTTTGATATTTATTGCCCTGTACACCGCCCTGAGTCCTTCGGGAGAAGGGCGGTATAAAAATTTAATAAATAAATAATTCCTTGAGGAGATTTCACAAGCTGAAAATTATTAATTTTTTTATTTTTATTTTTAATTCCCATTTATATCCCGCCCTTCTCCGAAGACTCAGGGCGGCTTACAATTTAAGAAGCACAAATCAGTGTGCTTAGCAATAGCCTTCATTCTATGTCTATTTATTTATATATATATATATATATATATATATATATATATATATATATATATATATATATATATATATATATATATATATGTATATGCCTGCTTATTAGAGCTTTCCCCCCCAAGCGGCATTATTACAAAGTCAGCTTAATTGCCCCCAACAATCTGGGTCCTCATTTTACCTACCTGGGAAGGATGGAAGGCTGAGTCAACCTTGAGCCTGGTGGGACTCGAACCTGCACTAACGGCAGGCAGCTGGTGTTACTTAAGGAGGCCTCAGCCCACTGCTCCACCAAGGCTCTTTTTAGACCCTTAAATTAGACCCCCCCCCCAAAAAAAAGAAGAAAAAAAAGTCGCAAAGCAAAGTTTATCTCCAGCTGGGAAATGAATAAAATCGGGACTTTGGTCAACTACTTCAGTCCAGAGTTTTTATTACCCCCTCTGGTTGGTCCTCGGGTGGACTTTTAATATGTATTAATTCTTACGGGCATAATGGTTTAATTACTTTTTAATTTTTGTATTCTGTTTTTTTATTATGTATTGCCCTGTTCACCGCCCTGAGTCCTTCGGGAGAAGGGCGGTATACCAATTAAATTATTAAGTCCCAGAATTCCCCAGAATTTGGGGTCGAATTCGGGGAGTCCGCCCGTCTTAAAGGGGGCCAAAAGTTTGAAAAACCGTGTAAAGTACAAGTCATCAAAGGGCCAAGGTTGAAGACCCCCGACCCCTTCCTTGGGGAAGGCAGCCCTGGCTTCTCAGCTCCGTCGTTCTGTTTCCCTCTGCAGTAAATTTCCTCGCTTCCCCTCTTCCCCTCCTGGTTCCCCCCCCCCAAACACACTTCAAATGCCACCTCAACTGTTTGACATTGTGGGGTAAGTGCAATTAGATCTGGGGGTGGGGGTGGCGTAAGTGGGTCCTGCTTGGTGGGGGAGGGGTCTGGGGGGGGGATTGTGGCTGGTGACTTGGGTCTCTGAGAAATCAACCTATGTTTGTCCTGGCAAGATGGTGGCTTGGCTTGGCTTGGCTTGTTGGGGCAGCCGTCACAAGCAGAGAGAGAGGAGGGGGTGACTGTCCGAGGAGGCCGGACAGAAAAATTGCTCTTTGTATGTTTCCAAATTGCCAATGTGATTCTTAAATTGCCCTTCCTTCCTTCCTTCCTTCCTTCCTTCGTTCTTTTTTCTTTCTTTCTTTCTTTCTTTCTTTCTTTCTTTCTTTCTTTCTTTCTTTCTTTCTTTCTTTCTCTCCTTCCTTCTTTCCTTCTGTCTTCCTCCCATCCACCCATCCATTTCCCTTTTTTCATTATATCTCTTTCTTCTTTCCTTTTACCTTCCTTCCTTCCCTCCCTCTCCCTTTTCTCCTTCTATCTCTCACCCTTCTTTCCTTCTACTTGCTTTTACCTTCTTTCCTCCCTTCTCCTCCCTATCTCCATCCATCCCTCCCTCCTTTCCTTCCTTCCTTCCTTCCTTCCTTCCTTCCTTCCTTCCATCCTTCTCATTCCCATCTCTCATCCATACATCTCCCTTTTCTTCCTTTTTCCTACTTCCTTTTTCCTCCTTTCCTCCCTTCTCATTCCTCCCTCCCTCCCTCCCATCTCCCTTTTCTCCTTCTATCTCTCATCCTTCTTTCCTTCAACTTCCTTTCCTTCCTTCCATCCATTCTTCTCACATCCATCCATCTCCCTTTTCCTCTATCTTCTTTCCTTCTACTTCCTTTTTCCTTCTTTCCTTCCTTCTCATCCCTCCCTCCCTCCCATCTCCCTTTTCTCCTTCTATCTCATCCTTCTTTCCTTCAACTTCCTTTCCTTCCTTCCATCCATTCTTCTCACATCCATCCATCTCCCTTTTCCTCTATCTTCTTTCCTTCTACTTCCTTTTTCCTTCTTTCCTTCCTTCTCATCCCTCCCTCCCTCCCATCTCCCTTTTCTCCTTCTATCTCTCATCCTTCTTTCCTTCAACTTCCCTTCCTTCCTTCCTTCCTTCCTTCCTTCCTTCCTTCCTTCCTTCCTTCCTTCCATTCTACTCACATCCATCCATTCATCTCCCTTTTCCCCTATCTTCTTTCCTTCCACTTCCTTTTTCCTCCTTTCCACCCTTCTCATCCCTCCCTCCCTTCCCCCGCCATGCAGAAGGACCCCCCAAGGAAGAGGCTTTCCTGGAAAGCTACCGCCGTGGTCATCGCCAGTGCCTCGCTCAAGCCACCCGCTTCCTCCGGGCCAGCCCTGGCCTGTGTCCGGCCCAGAAAGCCTTTTGCGTGGACCGCATCTGTCACTGCATGGAGCAGCAGCAGTTGACCCCCAGGCCCCAGCCGGAGCTCCCCGGTGCCCCCCAGGCGCCCCCCCAGCCCAGATACGGGCCCTGCTACGGCCCCGGCGTCTTTGGCGGGTGCAGCCCGCCTCTGGGGGGACCGGCGTACGTCTGGCCACCGCGGCCCACCCCTTGCCTCTCCGGCCCAGGACTGCGGCCTTGCTTGCCCGGCCTGGCCCCACCGACGGAGGCCTGCAGCCGAGCCCCACAGAGCAGACTCTCGGAGAGATGGGGACCCCCAGGACTGAGGGTGTGGAGACCCTGGCCCTAAAGGCAACTCGCCACGTCTTCGGTGGCCTTGGGAGCAGCGTTCGTCTTGCCAAAGACTCTCTGGGATGGTGGCGGTGGGTTGCGTTGCGTGAGAATTGCGGTTGTTGGGGTTTGTGTGTGTGTGTGTGTGTGTGTGTGTGTTTTCCTGCACAAAACGGAATTGTCTTCCTTTGGGTATCTTTTTTTGTTTTTTTTCTCCCTCACCTCCCTGGCCGAACCTGCTCGACCGAACCTGCTCGACCGCACAAATTGTGCAGACCAATTGTAAACCCCCAAAGGGTGTGTGATTGGGGGTGGTGGGGTGTGTGTGTGTGTGTGTGTGTGTGTGTGTGTGTAAGAGCTGTCCCCTCCAAGTGCTTTTTGCAGAGGCCACTGGACTTCCTTGATTTGTTCCCTGAAGACCTTTCGCTTCTCATTCCGAGAAGCTTCCTCGGCTCTGACCGGATGGATGGAGGGGAAATGAGAGGATTGATATTCCTTGCACACAAGCCTGCACAGGTGACCTGGGGGAGGTGGGGGGGACACAGGTAAACCTCCAGGTGACCTCAAGGGCTCTCTCTCTAAAAAAAAAAAAGAAGGCAAATGCCCAGCTGTCTGCATATAAATTAAATAAACCTTAATAAACCTAAAAGAATATATAAAAGGAAGGTTGCATTCATATTTATTTTTTGCCTCCTCTTTAAAGAAGAATTTTGTTTCTGAGACGTTCTTTTGATTTGAAATAAACTGGGCTTGGACCCAGATCGAAACGAAGTTTGGAGAGAGAGGGAGGGAGGGAGGGAGGGAGAGAGAGGGAGAGAGGGAGAGAGAGAGAGTGTGATCTCATTGATCCCGACGTGTCTCAGGGTGTGTTTGTGGTGTCTAAACGCCCCCCCCCCCATTTCAGAGTGAGTCACACTGAAGAAGGCAGCTCTGTGTCTTGGCCAGCTGCCCAAAAGTGGCAATTGCTCTCCAACATCACACCCACAAACCCTTTCATCCAGATGTGATTAAGGAGGGGTGGGTGGGCTCTGTGGACCAGTAATAAATGGGGGTGGGGTGGGGGTGGGAAGGGTAGGGGTTGCTTTGCAGGACAAACTGGATGACAGGGGTCTGGGCAGATTAAACAGGGAGGGTGGGTGTTTTTGTTAATGGGGGGGGGCAAATTTAGAATGTTGCGGGGCAGATACGAAGAAGGAGAACATTTATACAACCTGAGTAGGACCTTTGCATCCAGTTTGGGTCACTACTACATTAGGGGGGGAAAAAAAGACTTTGAGAAAAAATCCCAAATTACATGCTCTTTTCCCATTTGTGTTGTCTTCTTATGGTATATGGCTTGATTTATTGTGCTGAGCATCAGGTATCCATAAATCATCAAAAGAATTTTACAATGGGTTGCAGAATGGCTGTCTAATGAAGTCTTGGCAATCATAGGCCTTTTATAATAATTTAGAACAGAATTTCCACTACGCGAGTGGGTTCGGTGAAACTACAACTACATATTTTTCAAGGTTCTGGGATCGCTGCCCGGCAACGAGGGGGTTCCCAATCGACGTTTGCTTTGACGTTCCTTGGAGAGAAAGGGATTAAAAGAGAGCAAGCAAGCAAATCCTGAGGAACAGAAGAGATTGGACAGCCGTTTGTCTGAAATGGCGTAGGGAGGGGACTCTTGTAGCCAAGAAATTAAAAGACGCTTGCTCCTGGGGAGGAAAGCCATGGCAAATCTAGACAGCACACTAAAAAGCAGAGACATCACCCTGTCAACAAAAGTGCGTATAGTCAAGGCCATGGTCTTCCCAGTTGCAATGTATGGCAGTGAAAGTTGGACCGTAAGAAAGGCTGAGCGCCAAAGAATGGAGGCCTTTGAACTCTGGTGCTGGAGAAGACTCCTGCGAGTCCCTTGGACTGCAAGGCGATCCAACCGGTCAGTCCTAGAGGAGATCCACCCTGACTGCTCTTTAGAAGGCCAGATCCTGAAGCTGAAACTCAAATCCTTTGGCCACCTCATGAGAAGGAAGGACTCACTGGAGAAGAGCCTAATGCTGGGCAAGGTGGAGGGCAAGAGAAGAAGGGGACAACAGAGAATGAGCGATGGAGTCACTGAAGCAGGAGGCGTGAGCTTAAATGGACTCCAGAAGATGGTAGAGGACAGGAAGGCCTGGAGGAACATTGTCCATAGGGTCGCGATGGGTCGGACACGACTTCGCAACTAACAACAACAACAAGGGGACTCTTGCTTGAGCAGGGGGTTGGACCTCCAGGGTCCCTCTGCAACTCGGGTATTCTGCATACACGTGTCTTGGGTGCCACGTTCTTTAGGATGCAAAACAGGTTCAATTGATGAGGATCGTGCCGATTTCAGATAGCTGCCTAAGCTGGCCCTGCGCGCCAGTGAGCTAATCTGGATAGCACCAGGAGAAAGCACAAGAAAACATTTTCCAAGGAATTTGTCTCTCTCTTCTGCAAATGAGGGAATTTTGGGAAGGTGGGGAAAGGGGTGGGTGGGGGGAAAGGGGTGGAAGAAAGAAAAAAAAAGAATTGCATTGAATTTATTTATTATTTATTTATTTATTTATTTATTTATTTATTTATTTATTTATTTATTTTATTACATTTATATACCGCCCTTTCCCGGAGGACTCAGGGCGGTTTACAGGGTAATTAAAAACCAAAAATACAAAAGTTTAAGAACCAAGTTTAAAAAAGATTAAATTTATCCCTGTATAAATAAAACCCCAATTAAAACAAATTGAATACTTGTCTTGGCCAAGTTGCGATTAGACACACAATTTGTCTCGGGTGCAGACGCTCTTCATCACAATCCTACCCATAAGAATAGTATTAATAATGCCAAGCTTGTAAGCCGCCCTGAGTCTTCGGAGAAGGGCAGGATATAAATGGAATTAAAATAAAAAATAAAAAATAAAAGCAAAACAACAACAACAAAAAAACACAAGCGAAGGCATCAGGCGTAGAACAGCAGGGAAAAAAATATATCAGATAAAAATTAGATTGAAAAAAAAAACGGGGAAAAAAACAGCCCAAAGTCATTTTTTCCCCCCAATGTTGTTCTAACTTTGAACGGTCACTAAATGAACGGTTGTAAATCGAAGATTACTTGCACTGGATTGCAAAGGTTTGCCCCACCACCACCACCTCCCATTGAATGGAGTTTACAAATTTGCAAAAATAAAATCAGGAAAACAAAGATGCATTGGTGGTTCAGTGGTAGAATTCTCGCCTGCCACGCGGGAGGCCCGGGTTCGATTCCCGGCCAATGCAACTCCTGTTTTATTTGATTTTAATTTTTTTTCCTCCCATAAAATCAAATTTCCATAGAATATATATCTCCATTTGCTCGCCTTTCTTTCAACCCACCTTCTCCAAACCCGGCTTCCCGTTTCAGTTTCCCACGTTGCAGCCGACTCTTGGTTTTGCATCCTTGGGACTATTTCTTTCTTTCTTTTTATTGGCACAAGAAGGGCAGTTTGTTGCAATGGGAGCACGTGAGAAAACCCTTACACGGGGTTGCATCCGAGTCGAGGGGGAGAGGGGTGGGTAAAAGGTGGCGATGCTCTCGAATTGCAAAAACAGCCAAAAAAAAAAAAAAGAGAGAGAGAATTGCTGGGATTTTTTTAAAAAAAATAACAGTGCAAAGGGGATGCATTTTATTTTATTTTATTTTATTTATTTATTTTATTATATTTGTATACCGCCTTTCTCCCCGAAGGACTCAGGGCGGTGAACAGGGCGCATCTAAAAATACAGAGTACAAAAAAAAAATGAAAAAAGAATTAAATAGGAACCCGACAGGGACAAATTTAATTTTTTTTTAAACTTGTTTTTAAACTTTGGCATTTGGGTTTTTAATTAGCCTGTAAACCGCCCTGAGTCCTCCGGGGGAAAAGGGCGGTATATAAATGTAATAAAATAAATAAAATAAATAAAATAAAACAATAGGTAGTAATATAAAAATCCACAATAAAAACCCCCCAACACACATCCCCTAGCAGGGATTTTTAGGGGAAAAAAAGCTCTTTGCAACGCGTTTTGCAGAAAGGGGGGGGTTCCTTGGGGGAGTTTGGGGAGGGGGGGGCAGGAGGAAGGAAAAAAAAAAGGGGGTGGAAGAAAAGAAAAAGAAAAAAAAAAAGAAAGGCACCGCTGGGATTCGAACCCAGGATCTCCTGTTTACTAGACAGGCGCTTTAACCAACTAAGCCACGGCGCCGCTTGGCCACCGCTTTCCCTTTCTGCTCATCTCAGTACGTCAAGGTCGGTCGAATCCATCCTAAATCCGCTCTCTCTTTTTTTTTTAATTTAATTTTTTTAATTTTTATTTTTTTTAAAAAAAAGAAGATCCTCGCTTTTGCAACCTGGCGCCCGCAGCAACGATGGTGCAAAACTTTAAGAAAAAAATAAAGCTTAAGAGAAAAAAAAAAGGTGCAAGGTTTTTTTTTTTCCTCCCCCTCCCCCCCTCCCCCGGTTCGGCTCTTTGCACATGCTCCCGCAACCCTTTGGGGGAGGGGAGGGAGGGGAGGGGAGGTCTTGGGGGGCGCTCTGTACGTGCTCAAGAGCTGGCCTTGCCAGGAGTCCATTCAGAGCAGCATTCAGTCCGTGCAGTCTTCCAGCTTGGCTCTTGGTTGACTCGTGGGGACTTCAACTCCCAGAATTCCTCAGCCAGGCAAGCCTGGCTGAGGAATTCTGGGAGTTGAAGTCCCGCGAGCCATCGAAGCCAAGGCGCGTCAATAGCAAAGCCAGCGGCCGACTTCCCGTGTTAGGGGATGTAGCTCAGTGGTAGAGCGCATGCTTCGCATGTATGAGGCCCCGGGTTCAATCCCCGGCATCTCCACTTCCTTTTAATTTTTAATTTTTTTGGCTTTTTTTTTTTTTTGCATCTTTTTTTTCCCCCCCCGTGCCTCCCGGGAGAAAAATCCCCGAAGCTGACCTCGTTTGGGGAGGTGGGGAAAAAAAAAAAGAAATAAATCCCATTTTCCTCCCAGTTCCTGCCTTTCTTCCAAGCGGAGGTTGCAAAGATGGAGAGAGGAGGCAGCGCCCCCGCGTGGCGGCGGAGGGGGAAACTGCACGCTCTTCCGCGAGGAAAGGTCGCTCGCTCTCTTCGCGCGGCCGCGGAGTGGAGGGGGGGGGTCGTAGTCCCAAATATCTCGAGGGTCCCTGCTTGGGTCCCTGCGTTGCAATCTCTGCCTCCTGTGTGTTCAGAATCAGACTAGAGCTGGAAGGGACCTGGGAGGTCATCTAGCCCAACCCCCTCCAAACCACCACCCCGATCAGACTAGATCTGGAAGGGACCTGGGAGGTCTTCTAGTCCAGCCCCCCTGCTCAAGCAGGAGACCCTAGACCGTTTCAGACACATAATCAGAAGAGAGCTGGGAGAGACCTTGGAGGTCATCTAGTCCAACCCCCCCAAACCACCACCCCGATCAGACTAGATCTGGAAGGGACCTGGGAGGTCTTCTAGTCCAGCCCCCTGCTCACGCAGGAGACCCTAGACCGTTTCAGACACATTAACCAGAACGGAGCTGGGAGAGACCTTGGAGGTCATCTAGTCCAACCCCCCCCAAACCACCACCCCCATCAGACTAGATCTGGAAGGGACCTGGGAGGTCTTCTAGTCCAGCCCCCTGCTCAAACAGGAGACCCTATATACCATTCCAAACCAATATGTAATGTAATCAGAATGGAGCTGGCAGGGGCTTTAGAGATCTTCTAGTCCACCCCCCTGCTCAAGCAGCAGACCGCATAACGTTTCGGACAAATATGTAATGTAATCAGAATAAAGTTGAAAGGGACCTGGGAGGTCTTCTAGTCCACCCCTCGGCTCAAGCAGGAGATCCAATACCATTTCATAGAAATGGCTGTCCAGTCTCTTCTTAATAACCCCCAGTGATGGAGCATCCACAACCTCTGGAAGCCAGCTGTTCCACTGGTTAATTGTTCTCAATGTCAGGAAGTTTCTCCTTAGTTCTAGGTTGCTTCTCTCCTTGACTAGTTTCCATCCGTTGCTTCTTGTCCTGCCTTCAGGCGCTTTGGAGAATGGCTTGACTGCCTCTTCTTTGGGGCAGACCCTCAAATACTGGAATGCTGCTCTCATGTCCCCCCCCCACCATCCTCCTTTCCTCCGGACTGGCCATTCCCAAAACCTGCAACTGCAACATCCTGCAGCTTCGTATGTTTTGGTCTCCACTCCTTTCACCATCCTTAGTTGCTCCTCTTTGTACTTTTTTTCCCCCAAAGTCTCAACGTCTTGCGGTGACCTGGATGCAACATTCCAGATGGGGCCTTACTGAGGATTTATAATTATATCGAAGATAATATATATAGATTCACTGAACTTTTGCAAAGTTGGTTTTCCCCTGTTGCATTTTACAACACGTTGGGTCTGCAAAGAGTCTTTAAAACTACTTTTAATTTTGTGTGTGTGTGTGTGTGTGGGTGAGTGGGTGGGTGGGTGCCTTTTTTTATATTTCTTTTTCTTTTCGTTTAAGCTTGGGGACTTTAAGAGGGATAAACCTCAACTCCCAAATGCCTTTGTTTTCAGGGGCATTCTGAGAGGTTGAAGTCCACCCCCTCAAAGTTGCCAGACTTCCAAGAAAACAACAACAAAAAAGATTTATATTCAGCATCAAACCATTGAGGAAAAAAAAGGAAAGGAGGATGGATGGATGGATTTGCTCCCCCACCCGCCCTTGTGCAAACATCGGTCGTAAGATTGGAGCATTTCCACCCTGTCGAAGCCTCTTTAGGGGAGGAGCTGGTCGCATCTGCGGACAAGGCAGTCGTGCAAAAGGGACGCGCTGTGAGCAGGATTCGAACCTGCGCGGGGAGCCCCCATTGGATTTCAAGTCCAACGCCTTAACCACTCGGCCATCACAGCTCGCTCTGGCCTCTTTTGGGAGGCCTTTTCCCGAAGCGGATCCTCCTCTGTTGATCTTCACAGGATCTCCAGGTGTCCCTTCTCGCCTGAAAGTCTGCAAAACAGGTAACAAAACTCCCCAGACGATATTGCTTGTTTTTCAAATGCCCAGCTGTTTGATTCCCTGGGGAATTTTTCTTTCTTTCTTTCTTTCTTTCTTTCTTTCTTTCTTTCTTTCTTTCTTTCTTTCTCTTATGCTTTCTTTCCCTTTCCCCCTCTCCTTTCTTTCTTTCTTTCTTTCTTTCTTTCTTTCTTTCTTTCTTTCTTTCTTTCTTTCTTTCTTTCTTTCTTTCTTTCTTTCTTTCTTTCTTTCTCTTATGCTTTCTTTCCCTTTCCCCCTCTCTTCCTTCCTTCCTTCCTTCCTTCCTTCCTTCCTTCCTTCCTTCCTTCTTTCTTTCTTTCTTTCTTTCTTTCTTTCTTTCTTTCTTTCTTTCCCTCTTTCTTTCTCTTTTTATCTTTCTAGCTTAGCTCGAGCAGCTTGCTTAAGTTTCCCACTTATTTGTGCAAATAAGGGAATTTTTTGCTTTCGGGAAACATGGTTGAAAAGATGCAGGAGAATTCACAGATTGGAAGTGGGATTGTCTGTGTGTGTGTGTTTGTATTTGCGGGGATTCCACGCTTCGGGTGCAAATATACTTCTTTCCCGCGGAGAAAGAGGGAAAGCCGAGCGGTGGAGCAACGAAGGGGTTAAGGAGATGGGCAATTTGCCCGTAGTTAAGATGGCGGCGAGAGAGAGAGAGAGAGAGAGAGAGAGAGAGAGAGAGAGAGAGAGAGAGAAGGAGGCCTTCAAAGTCTCGCGAGGCTGCGCGAAGCCCGTTCCCCGGAGAGGGAAAAGTGGTTGGGCCTAGGTGGTTGCCGGGGCAACGGTGCGGCCTAGCAACCATACCTGAAGCCTGAGAAATGAAGGGAGCTCGCTTGATCTGCGGGCGGGAGGTGGGTATGCTGTACGGGGAGCGGGGTGTTGCTGGACGCCTAACCTAGCAGGGCAAGAGAGCATTTGGGAACCAAGAGCCAAATACAGTCTAAAAATGTGGCTGCGTTCACACGACACGCGGGATAGAGCTGCGTGCTGAGGGTTGGTGCTTTGGAAGAGGTCACGTGATCAGGGAGATCGGCCGGATTGGTTGATTTGAGCAAACCAATTTCCTCCCCCCCCCGTGCAAACCCGGTTTAAACAGATTAACTCGAGTTAAGAGACACGTGTGAGTGCAGGCGCCAGCTGCAAAACCTGGAGGGATGTGGAGGAGTGAAAACTGGCAGAAATGGACTCCTCTCCAAGGACTTTGGAGGGTTGTTTTGGATGCTCTCAGGAGCTCTCATGCTTTCAGCTACCCTCTTTTTCTCCTCCCTCTCCCTGCCATGCACCAACAACCCTGCGAGGTAGGACGCGTCAAGAGAAAGGCCTGGCCCATCAACTTCCACAGAGGAGGATACTCCGTGAATTTGCTAAGGGTGCATTTATTTGTATTATTACTAAAAAATATTAATTTTACATCGATTTTCTCATTTAGAAAGAAGACCCTTAAAAACGACCCTGGATCTCCGAAAGGGGGGGATCAGCAGCTTGATTTCTGCACCCCAAAGATGGTGATCCAGAGTGTGCCCTGATAAAAGATCAGATTTTGAAGAAACCCAGGGCTCCGTCACCTTTGTGGATCGCCTTGAGATTGGTGCACACAAAGTAGGTTGCAAGGTGGAGAAAATGGAACCCAATACAGGTAGTCCTCGACTTAACGACCGCAGTGGAGCTCCAAATTGCCATTGCTAAGCCAGGCAGTTCTTAAGTGAGTTTTCCAACTCCGTTATTTTGTCATTCGGAGAAGGAGAGAGATGTTACCTGCCTGAGCAGGGGGTTAGACTAGAAGACCTCCACAGTCCCCTCCAACTCCGTTATTTTGTCATTCGGAGAAGGAGGAGAGAGATGTTTCCTGCCTGAGCAGGGGGTTGGGCTACAAGACCTCCACGGTCCCCTCCAACTCCGTTACTCTGCATTCTGTGTTATATCGGGAGATGTTTTCCTTGGGCCACGAGGATTCTCTTGCTCTTTTGCAGGAAGGGAGAAGATGCCGCTGGTCAGTGGACTGGTGCCCTCTCGGTTCCTGGTCCTCACAGCTCACCTGGTCATCGTCATCACCATCTTCTGGTCCAGGGTGAGTGTCCACTTCCAAGGGTTAAATTCCTTTTTCCTCGGATCCCTCCAAATATTCTCTCTCTCCCCCGCCCCCCCCCCCCTCGGCATCTCATTCTGCTTTTCGGATGTTTCCCCTGGAAAAAGAACACAGAGACATTTTTCGGTCCTTGAGGAAGGAGCCGAATTCAAAGCTTCCCACGGAAGGGAGGGTCTGCTCGGCATTGGTTGAAGGGGAGGCCGGGGGGGGGGGATCCAGGAGAGCATTTGGGGGAAAGGACCGAGGTTTTTATTTTATTTTATTTTTTATTTTAATTCCATTTATATCCCGCCCTTCTCCGAAGACTCAGGGCGGCTTAGAAGCTGTAGTAGATCTGTGAGGAGGAGGAGGAGGAGACCAAAAGATGCATAGCAAGTGGGTGGCTGTGGTGGGGAAAATAGGGGGAGGCAGGAGGATTAGGGGTCCTCAACTCACGGCCACAAGTGAGCCCCCAAATCCCTCTTGGTTAAGTGAGACATTTCTTAGGTGAATTCTGGCCCCGGTTTACAACCTTTCTTGCCTCGGTTGTTAAGTGAATCACTGCAGTTGATAAGTCGGTAACCTGGCTGTTAAGTGAAGCCGGCACCCCCGTTGACTTGGCTTGTCAGAAGGTCGCAAGTGGGGGACACGGACACGGCCATGGATATGAACCAGTTGCCAGGCGTCTGAATTTTGATCAGATCATCCTGGGGATGGCTGGAAAGTTCGTAACCGTGGAAAACGGTCGTAAGTCCCTTTTTTTCAGTGCCGTTGTAATTTTGAATAGTCACTAACTGTTGTAAGTCGAGGACTTACATTTTTTAAAATTAATAAAAGATAAAAATTACATGTAGAAATAGAGATGATAGATAGATAGATAGATAGATAGATAGATAGATAGATATAGATAATGGATACATGGATGGATGGATAGATAGGGATGGATAGATAGGGATGAATATACAAGGACAGATAGAGATAAGATAGATAGATAGAGAGAGAGAGAGATAATGGATGGATACATGGATGGATAGATATGATGGATGGATACGGATAGATAGGGATAGGGATGGATAGATAGGGATGAATATACAAGGACAGATAGAGATAAGATAGATAGATAGATAGATAGATAGATAGATAGATAGATAGATAGACAGATAGAGATAGATAATGGATGGATACAGGGATGGATACATGGATGGATGGATAGATAGGAATAGATGGAGAGATAGATATGGATGGATGGATACGGATAGATAGGGATAGGGATGGATAGATATGGATGAATAGATAGGGACAGAGATAGATAGATACAGATATATAGGTGGATAGATAACAGATGAGTAGAGATAGAGATGGATAAAAGGACGGGTGGACACAGGTATGTGGATAGATATAAACAGAGGGATGGATAAATGATAGAAATAGATAGATAGAGATAGATAGATAGATAGATAGATAGATAGATAGATAGATAGATAGATAAAAAGAGATAAATGGAGATCCTTTTTTACTTTGACAAAACCCGCTCTGCAGCCTTTCAGCCCATCTTGGATGCTTTCAGAAGCTCCGGCCCTTTCCTTCCATCTTCCCGTGATCTTGCAGGGGGGACCCCGAAAAGAAAAAGGGGATCCCCAGCCCTCCAGCCTCTCTGTCCCTCCACTAAACCTCTATGTTCCAGCTGGCTGCCCCACTAAAAACCCCTCAAAGGCATGACCCCCCCCTCCCTCCCCCCAGCCTGCAGTCTGGCCCCCCCTCTCTCCCTAGTTTTATTTCATTTTATTTATTTATTTTTCCCTCCAGGAAAACAATGTCCGCGCTTCCCTCCCTCTTCAGTGCACGCAAGAAGAATTTGACCACCGAGACACAGAGTGAGTCATTTTGCTGCTAAAATCCGCCTTTGCTGCATTTGGGGGCTGGGGAAGTAGTAGCCTGAATTTAAAAATTTAAACATCTTTTTTTTTTGAGAGAGAGAGGCCCTCATTTTGAGAAAGTGTTTAAAAAAGAGAGAATCCCGGGGGCAGCGACGAATGCAGCTGCTCTCGAAGTTTCTCGATTTCTCCGACGACAACGGCCGTCAGGGCTGATGGCTGAGGAGGATGGGTATCGTAGCCTGGGAAGCTTAGCCCCCCCTGTGCTCAGGATCTTGAGTCAGTTTTGGGTCCGACTCCTGCATTTTTAAAAAAACGTTTTATTGAACTTGCAAAGGGGGGGGGAAGAGAAAGAAAAACAACCCTAGATTACTTGATTTTTAAGGGGGCCCGTCAAAAATGTAAAATTGGAAGACGGCGAGAAGCGAGGAAAGATAAGCAGCGGTGGCTGCTTCAAGCTGCCTGGAGTTCAGCTCCCAGAATTCCCCAGCCAATTCTGGGGGTTGAACTCCACAACAGCTTAAAGCTACCTGTGGCCGTGTAATGTTGTATTTCACTGCTTTGGCCTGTAGGATGTTAATTCATTGGTTGGCATTTTAAAATAAGCTTGTCAACATCCAGCTTGAGAATCCAAATAAAACTCTCGTTTCCGACAATCTTAACCGTTTATTGAATACACTACGTGGTTATGTCGAAGTAAAACTTAGCTCTTGAGGTTCCCAAACCAATTTATAGACTTAAGGCAATAATTTTCCCAGCCATATCGATAAGTTCACTTTGTTACGGGAACCGTCTGCTTCAAGTCTACACCTCTTCTGGTGCCCTTGAAAAAGTTTCAGGCTCTCGTGACCTTCAGCTGAATTGCAAAAGTTTCGTTTCTCCATCTAACCCACTTGGAAGTAACACCTCCGCCCGCTTAATCTAAAGGCAAATTGAAACGCCGAGACAGGTAACTGCCAAAGTTTCATCCTTGACATCCTAACTGTGAAATGAGGGGGGAAAACCCGCCGTTTCATGCTTTCCCATTTTTGCAAAGGTGCGTCAACAGGGTTGCACGAGGTTAAAAAAAACAGCAACCAAAGGCTGGGAACAAAATATTGAAAGTTTTAAATATTAAAAGGATTACTCAGCTTTGCCTGGTCCATCGCAACTTAGGCGACAGCGTTGGCAATTTTAATCTCTTTGCAAGTTTTAGCTGGTGGCGTTTCTCGTATACTCAGCGTGTCTCTTTCAGCGTGGTTTTTTTTTTCTTTCGAGGATGGTGGTGGCGTTGTCTGTAACCCTTGGGCTGTTTGTGGTGGAGCTGGCCGGCTTCCTTTCCGGAGTGTCCATGTTCAACAATGTGCAAAGTCTGCTTTGTATCCTTTGCAAAGAAAACGGGGATCCGCAGACAGGGTGGGCTGGGGTGGGAAGAGATAATTTCCTTCCTTCCTTCCTTCCTTCCTTCCTTCCTTCCTTCCTTCCTCCCTCCCTCCCTCCCTCCCTCCATCTCCTTCCTTCCCCTTCCCCCTCTCTCCCTTCTTTCCTCCTCTCCTTCCTTCCCCCTCTCCCTCTCCTTCCTTCCTTCCTGCCTGCTGCTGAGCCCCAGACCCAGATGGGTTCGTGGCACTCTTGCCAAGCGCCAAAACCAGCCGTGTCCCTCCAGAGCAGGGTGGGTGGGTCTGCCTTCCGTGGTCGTTGTGCTCCCTGACTGAGCCTCCTCTTCGCAAGCCACTCTCGCTCACGCTTCGGCAGGAGTCACGCTGCTCTTCTTCCTGTTTGAGCAGTGGCATGCCGGCTTATACTGGTGGATCTTTGCGTTTTGCAGGTTGGCAGTGACAATCCCCGGAGTCCCAGGCTAGCGAAATGACGGGCTGTGGGAGGGGGCCCAAAGGAGCTGGACAATTTATCTATTTAACCATATATATTCCATCCTCCCCCACCCCAAAAGAAAGAGAGGGAGTGGCAGAAAATGACCGCAGTGACTGTGTTCATACAAGTCACAGAGACACAACCTTTGGTTAGCGGGATATCTGGACCAGGCCTTTAGGATATTCCAACTTTGACCTTTGCATTGTGACTAATCTCTATTTTGAAGACTTTTCCCTCTGCCCCCATCCCTCCACCCCGTCCCCATTCCAAACGCACTCTATAAAGTCCCGGGAGTCATTTTATGTGAACGGCTGAGGCTGGTGGAGCTTCTTCCTAGGCAGGCGTCCCTTTTCAAAATTCATTTTAAACGAATCCCTCCATTGATTTCCCTGACGGTGCCCTGTTAGCGTTGGCTGCCCACTGCAGTGCTTCCGTCTGCCTCTCCTTCTTCGTCTTTGAGCGCTGGGAGACGGTCACCTACTGGTACATCATGGGGTTTTGCAGGTAGAGGCCTGTCCCTGCGCGGTCGCCAATTTGCTGGCGGTGGTTTGGGGTTCACCCAATTCAGGAAGAGGGATGCTCTTCTTTGGGGTGGTGATCCTTCCCCTCTCTTTTCGCCCCCTCTGCCCAGTGCCTTACCTGCTGCGGTCGAGATCTTCCTCTTCATCTCCGTCTTTGGACTCAAGAAGAAGCCACTGTGACAAGGACAACGAGGGCAACGGCCTCTGTCCAGAAGAGACTTCTCGTTCGGATTATCCCAGGGCAGGGGAAGCTCCAAAAGAGCATGAGAGGGAGGTCAGATGTCCTTCCCGTAGGACTATCAGCTGTCCCTGGGTATCAGCTCCATCTTTGCTCACTCCTCAACGGACAAAAAAGCCGCCGGATCCTCTGCAGAGCTCGGATTCCTTCAGCGGAAGCCTCTTAATGTCGTATCCGGGATGGCACCCTATATTTCATCAAGGGAAGTATTTACTAACCTTGCCAGCTTTCAGATGGAAGCTTCTCGGATGAGAAGCGAAAAGTCTTCAAAGAAAAACAAGAACGTCCAGTTGCCTCTTGAAAAAGCACCTTTGGGACTTTTAAGATGGATGGACTTCAATTCCCAGAATTCCCCAGATTACCTACTTATCTTCCTTCCTTCCTTCCTTTCCCTTCCTCTATTATTCCTTCCTTCCTTCCTCCCTCCTATCTATCTAACCTTCCAGAAATTGGCTGGGGAATTCTGGGAGAAGACCACAAGTCTTCTAATTGCCAAGGTTGGACACCCCTGTTTTAAAATGAAACCTGAATCGGTTAAGAAGGCATTATTGTGTTTCCTATAAACCTCTCATTTGCCATATCAGAACATCATCTGGGGTGGAGCTCATCTTCTCTCCTTTTAAAATGACACGCACAACTGCCTGAAGTTGCGGTGCGAAAGCACAGGGCAAGGATTAAAAAGCGGATGGAGATGCCGTCGCCTCCTTCGTTTTCCCAACAAAATAAATATCCACTGATAAACTCGATTCCATTTCCCCCCCTGTTGCATCCAAAACGATTTCCCGCGAAGTCTTTTTTTTTTTTTAATACACAACAGTCGTTTGGCATTTTACTCCTCTGCCGATGGAGTATTTTATTTTTATTTATTTTAATTCCATTTATATCCCGCCCTTCTCCGAAGACTCAGGGCGGCTTACAAGCTTAGCAGTATTCCTGGACTTGGAATCTCCATTGCTAAGCGAGGCAGTTGTTAAGGGAATTGCATCTGATTTTATAATTTCTTTTTCGTCGCTTGTTAAGGAAATCGCTATCATTAAGTGAATCATGTGGTCATTAAATGAATCCCCCTCCCCCCCCCTGACTTTGGTAGTTGGAAGCTGGCCGGGAAGATCACAGCTGGCAATCACGTGATCCTGGGCATGGTTGTAAATATACATCCTGGTTGCCAAGCACCCAAATTTTTATCACGTTCCTGGGAATTATAATTATTATTATAACTTATCCTGGGGGCTTGCCAAATCTCTTCAGGTGGGATTTTTATCTCTCCCAGGAGCTCCCAAATCATCCCTGCTTGGCCTTTCTCCTTTTCCAGTTGTCCACGCCAGCCATTTTTGGAAGATAAGATGCACGCAACTTGGATTGCAGCAAAACCCCAAAGCCAGGGCTTTCAAAGAAGGCATTTAAAAAAAAAAAAGTTGGGCCTGACGTCACGCTCATGCAGATTAGGCGGCGCATGGATCTCTGGGAAGTTGGCCGGCGTCGTGACTGGGAGAGGTTGGGATGCTACCGAGAGCAGCGGAAACCGGCAGAAGGAAAGCGGCGGGGCGGCAGGGAAGGGTCTCCCCGCTAGGAAGGTGGGGGCGCGGGCAAAAAAAAAAATTGTGCCCGCGGGGGTCACCGTGACCAAGCCGGTTGTCGCGCAGAGACCAGCCGCCACGTAAGAAGCGGGCGGGTATCGTCAGTGAGGTATATCCTTACCTGTTCCTCCTCCGGGAGAACAGAAAATGATGAATGGAGAGGCATGAGAGATGATTAGATTCTCCGCCGGCCGGGGAACAGCAACGCCCCGGTTTGCTCCTTTCTGATTTTCCTGACGGTCACTCGGTCTCCGTGTTTGCAAAAAAAAACAACAGACTGGTCGTTTGAATCTGTTAGTCCCGTGTGTTCTTCTAGACTGCGTGCGGAATTGTGAGGGGAAGTGTTTTCTGCGGAGCCTCACGCGACGTATTTGCTTAGCTGCAGTGATTGCTTCGTAACTCTGTTTTGGGGGTCTAGCCGACTAACTACGATTCCCATTATCCGCGGCCTCTCAATATGTCCCAACGAGTGCTGATTTTGGTATGATCCGCCCCGCCCCTCCCCTCCATTAAGAATTGTGGGCAATCTCCTTTCTGATTGGCTAATACACTGTAGAGCTGCGCGTCACTCATTGGCTGCCTTGCCTGCTCCTTGCATATGGCCCGCCTCTTCTCGGTCTTTTTAAACGGTGCTTTGGCTACAAAATGGCCGACTTATCTCCCCAGGCAGCTTTCTTCTTCCGTTCTGATTGGCTGATGCGTGGAAATCGGCATCTTAGAAAACGGGGCGGGACTCTTTAATAATGATAAAATAATAATAATAATAATAATAATAATAATAATAATAATAATAATAATAATAATAATAATAATAATAATAATTTAATAATAATAATAATTTAATAATAATAATGATGATAAATTAATAATAATGATAAATTAATAATAATAATAAAGATAAAATAATAATAATAATAATAATAATAATAATAATAATAATAATTAATAATAATAATAATAATAATAATAATAATAATAATAATAATAATAATAATAATAATAATAATAATAATAATAATAATAATAATAATAAATAGTATTGGGCCAATCTGTATCCTCTGTGCTACGGGTCCAAATCCCACCCGCTCTGACGAAACAGCGATGGAGGCAGAAGCCCCTCCCCTCCGTCGGGGAGGATTGACCAATGGGAAGGGCGGAGCTCAGCCGGTTAACAAGCAACCCGCCAATGAAAAGAGCAGAGTTCGTCGCACTGGGGAGAAGAAGGGCGGTGCTGTCCTCCACCAATGAGACGGCGCGCCGAGCCACGTCTTGCTTGCGGCAGCCAATAGGATTCCGGGAGGGGGATTTGAAAAAGAGAAGAGCGGCGGTCCTCCGGCGGCGGTTCTCCGGCTCGGGAAGCGGTAAGCGATGCGGGGATAACGGGCGGGGGAGAAACCTCGCGAACCGGCCTCGCTGTTGTGTCTTTTTCCAACCTGGCGCAGGCGCCGACCGGCCTCGCCGTGGAGTATGGGGGTTGTAGTCCAACGCCTACCGGGAGCGTCCGCTCTGGAGGGTGGTTCCACGCTGGGAGCCTTGCGGCTCGGACCTTTCCTCCCCCTTGCCAGCCGCCCTCTCTTCAAAGGCACTGGACTACCAATCCCATCATCCCCCATCGGCTATGGGTGGGTGGGGCTGCCTGGCAAAGGGAGGTGGGGTTGGGGGGGGGTCTCGTTTCGCCGGGACCTCAAAACTGGACTGGACTGAGGGTTTGGGGGTTAAGGTTTTAATTTTTAATTATTTGGGAAGCTATTTTAATTTAATTTTTATTTTAACCTGTGTATGTGTATATATAGATAGATAGATATAGATATTGATATAGATATATAGATATATAGATATTGTATTGTTTTTAATTTGCCCTGTAAACCGCCCTGAGTCCCTCGGGGGAAAAGGGCGGTACTATAAATCTAAATTAAAATAAAATAAATAAATGAATCCTTCCTCCTTTAGAAAGAGGGGAGTCTAAACCTTGGGAACTTTTTTTTTTCAGACTTGCGGACTTCAACTCCCAGAATCCCCCAGGAGTTGAAGCCCGCAAGTTGTTTTTTTTTTTTAAGTTCCCAAGGTTTGGACTCAAAACCTGGGATAAATTAAAATTATTGCCAAAGAAGAAACGGGAAGGTATGCTCACCGACATCCGTTGTGTGCACAAACGCTAATTTGTGCTGTGTTTGTGTGTGTCCTTTGAGCAAGTGTATCCAATTTGCAGGGAGTCCTCGATTTACAGCCACAATTGGGTGGGGGGGCAGAATTCCAATTGCTAGGCAAGGAAGGCAGATGTCGGGTGAGTTGTGCCTGACTTTATGACCTCTTTACGACTGAACTGCTGCAGTCCTTAAGTGAGATGGACCGTTGTTAAGTGAGGACAGCTTCCCCCATTGACTTTATTCGAATCTATTTTTTTATTGAAAAGTTTTACAAAGTTTTAATGAAACTCCCCACCATCCCCCCCACTTCCCAAAGCAGAATACAAGGTATTACATATTGATTTTTTTTTTTATTAAACTTATATACTGCCCTTCTCCTGTAGGACTCAGGGCGGTTCACAAGGTTTTTTAAAACAATGCAACAAGTTTTAGCAATCTTAAGCAAAGACGTGCTAAATATCTTAATACGACGTTAACAAACCTTCCACCCTTTAACTCCCTTATAACAAAACTAAAATAATTCTAATATATTCGAATCTAATTCTGAATTCTATTCTAATTGTTTCTATTCTGTTTGTACAAGGTCTCCCTCTTGAGCGGCTGTTGTCGCGAAGTGGGAAAGTTTTAAGGATCGTAAAGATCCAACTCGCTCTCGTGTCTTTTCCTGTTGATTCGTACATTTATTTCCGAGCATTTATCTGATTATTTTTGTTGTTTGTAATTCAGTCTTTAGTGCTGGAACCCGATCTCTCTTACCCAACAGAAGATTTATCCTCACCTTCTGGATCCCGGAGCTGGCTTTATTTTCTGTCCTGGATATTCCTCCCATATTTATATTTCTCTGGCATTGCTGGCCTTGCCCATAAGCAAAGGATCAGCACCGGCCCCCAGGATGGCAAACAAGGAGAATAACATCAGCAGCATCTACAGTAGCCTGTCCTCGGTAGGTTTTCCTGCGTTTGCAAGAAATTATCCACGGCGCAAATCCCAAATTCCATAACAGATGTATCCCGAATTTTCCTCAACGTGGGAATTGTGTAGAGCGGGAATCCCGGATTCCCTCGTAGGTTGATAATGTTTTGGAAAAACAAAATAAACATCTCATCCTGATTTGAAATTAACTTTGTGTGGGAGTTGATATAGGAAGTCCTCAGCTTACGACCGTGATGGTCGTTATGTGAGCTGACCTGATTTTAGGGTCTTTTTTTTTGAGGTGGTCCTTCAGCAAATGCATTGGGCTTTTTTTTTTCCCCCACCTGAAAATCAAAAGCAAATGTTGGTTTGGGGCGAAAATGTTGAGTTGTCGTCGCGTGACTGCTGGACACCGGAAACAGCTATAAAGGTGGCCAAAATGGAGTCTGTTGGAATTGGGGGGGGGGCATAAGAACCTTTTGGGTGTCTGTCATAACTTGGAACGATCGTTTGTAAGTTGAGGACTTAACTATATTGGAGAATAAATAATACTGAAGCTCTTAGAAAGGATTTTTTTACCCAGATGTTATGAGACAGACAAGAAGCACAGTATTTTTTTTAATAATAACATGAAACATGAAAATATTGGGATGGTGTACCTAAATGGAAAAATTTGGATATCCAGATGACTCACGTGGAGAAAATCATGACTTACGGTAAGAATGGATCGAATAAAAGGAGAAATTAAGCTCGAAACAAAAATCACGAAAAGAGGAGGAACCTGGTGAACCAATGAGATGATGGTTGTAAGAATAATATAAGCTGATTTTAAAAAAATGTTACGCATAGATGTTATTGCTATCTGTATAAATATGAAAAAAATGTAATCGTTTATATATTGAAAATATTAAGAATTCTGTTTAAGGTTGAAGAAGGAGGAATACAAATGGGAAAACGGAAGGTCAAAGGAACATATTAATTTACTAATTGTGGAATTACCAAATTTGATCATTATTGACTGTTAATTAATTATTGCTTCCCCCCCCCTCAAATATATAAACCAAAACAACATGCTGGGCGCTGGCGATTGTTATTGTTAAAAACCAATAAAATATTTAAATAAAATACTGAAGCTCTTCAGTGTCCATATAGATAACACAGGTAGCCCTTGCATTAACCATTTGAAATCACAACGGCACTGGGAAAAGCGTGAGTTATGACTGGTCCTCGCACTTATGACCATTGCAGTATCCCCGCAGTCCCATGGTCAAAATTTGAGCACTTGGGAACTGGTGTGTTTTTGTGATGGTTGCAGCATGCGGGGGGGGGGGAGTGTTACGTGATCCCCTCTTGTGACCTTCCCACAAGTAAAGTCAATGAAGGAAGCTGAGTTTTAGGTTAGATCCGATAATCTTTATTGTCATTTTTTTCCCCTGTGGGCACAACGGCGCACATTAAAAATGAAATTTAGTGGTTTGCAGTGTACATATACACGCTTTGACCTCCTGGAAAAAAAAAAGCATCTTTGGGCCTTTCGTTTCCAATGCTAAATGCCGCTTTATGAATCCATTGTCTCTCTTTTCCCGCAGTACCGCCCCAACAGCCAAGCAGCTGGTCCTCATCGTCTCCCGTACAAGAATAGCAGCACGCCGTCCACCACCCCTTCCGGCTCAATCCTGGCGCAGAGGGCCCTCACCAACAGCACCAAGCACGGCATGAAAGCGGCCTGCGTCCAGAATCCAGGTAAGATCTGGCTCCGGAGACCGTGAGAATCCTTGCCGGTGATCCAACGGCTTCAAACGGTGGTTTTTTTCTTTTTGTTGTTATTATTATTAAAAATTCCATTTCTGTATTGGAACAGTGTGTTGTCCAGGTATAAAAATATTAAAATATAATCATATTCATCGTAATCTTATCAAACTACAACCGTATACTAGGAAATAGCAATCGTATGGTTAAAAATAGCATTTCCCGCACTAACATTAACGGTTTAACAATCAAAACATTTACTAATCTGCTACAGATCTTCCTCGTACAATCCCCATTTTCTCATCTTTTCCAACTTTCTAACCTCGTCTTTCTGTCATGTAACCGTTGGCAAAACAACTCCCATGTCATGCAGTATTATTCTTAACGTTAACCTATGCACTTCTTCACACTCCAATATTTTTTTAAAAAATTATATTTCCCTCTGTAGGGGTTTCCTCATTTTTTTCCCAGTGTTGCGTATATGCTATCCTAGCCGCTGCTAATATACGTAAAACTAAATATGTATTGCCTTTATTATAGTTTTCTGGTAACATGCCCAATAGCAATATCTCCGGTTTTAAAACAATATGTCGTTTTATCGTTGCTTCCAACCTTAGCCGTGTTTTATTCCAATATTTATTTGTTTTGCGACATGTCCACCACATGTGATAAGAGTAGCTGCTACAATTAGTCCCCGACTCGTTTAGCAGCTCTTCGATGTTAAAATGGCACTGAAGAAAAATGAATATATATATATATGTATGTGTGTATATGTATGTATGTATATATATATGTATGTGTGTGTGTGTGTGTGTGTGTGTGTGTGTATATATATATATATATATATAACCGTTGCAGTTACCCGCACGGTCGCTTGATCAAAATTCAGGTGCTTGGCTCCTATTTATGATGATCACACCGTCTTGGGATTCACGTGATTGATCCCCCTTTTGCGACCTTCTGACAAAGTCAGATTCACTTTTAACGACCGTGTGACTCGCTTAAGAACTCCAGGGGCTCGCTTGACTGCGGCGAGGGAGGTGGTAGAACGAGACAAAATTCACTGAGCAAGTGTTCCTGCTTAGCGACGGAAATTTTGGGCTCATTGGCGGCCGGACTACATGCTCAAGGATAAGAGGCCTCTGGTGACCAGATAACCCAGCTTTTTTTTTTTTTCCTGCTCTTGAACTAACCACGATGCTTGGGTTTCCAGGCCACCTGCTAGGCTAAAAGCTGGTTAGCTGGTGTCCGTCACCTTTCATTAAAGCTTCAATTTAGCAAGTGTTCGAGGTCACCACAGCATTGAAATAAGCGACTTACGACCTCACACTTAACAACCGTCACACTGTCCCCACAATCAGTTTTTGGGAGATTGGCAACCGTCTTGTATTTAAGGAGGGTTGCAAACTTCCCGGCCGGCTTCGGACAAGCTGAGTCCATGCAGGAAGCAAGATTCGCTTAACAATCATGTGATTCACTTAATAGCTGCGTTGATTAATTCCAGTATTTGAGGGGACAGTCACAAAGAAAGGAGGGGGGGGCGGGTTCCACCTATTCTCGAAAGCCCCTGAAGGCCGGACAAGAAGCAACGGATGGAAGCGAATCAAGGAGAGAAGCAACTTCGAAAGAAGGAGAAACTTCCTAACAGTGAGGACAATTAACCAGTGGAACGGCTTGCCACCAGAAGCTGTGGGTGCTCCCAACACTGGAGGTTTTTTAAGAAGAGACAGACCTCCGTTCATTCCGCCGGGACCTGAAGACCTGGCTCTTTGAGCTCTCTGGCCCAGGCTGAGAATTTTAATTTTAATTTTAATTTTAATTGGGGTTTTTATTCTCTTAGGGACTATTGTATAATCTTTTTAATTGTTTTTAATTTTTGTATTTCTTGTTTTAATTCCCTGTAAACCGCCCTGAGTCCTTCGGGAAAGGGCGGTATACAAATCCAATTAAATAAATAAATAAATTTGTCTGAAATGGTCTAGGGCAGGGGTAGGCAACCTCGGCTCTTTTATGACTCATGGACTTCAACTCCCAGAATTCCTGAGCCAGCCACGCTGGCTCAGGAATTCTGGGAGTTGAAGTCCATGAGTCATAAAAGAGCCGAGGTTGCCTACCCCTGGTCTAGGGTCTCCTTGAGCAGGGGGCTGGACTAGAAGATCTCTAAGGTCCCTCCAACTCTGTTATTCTACTCTATTCTACTCTACTTTATTCTTTCCTATACCTATTTCGCATTCTAATTATTCTTATTCTTTCCTATCCTTCCCTATCCTTATTCCATCCTTTCTATTCCTATCCTGTATTCTATTCTGTTCTGTTCTATTCTAATTCCATTCCATATTTTATTATTCTATTCTATTCCATTCCATTCTATATTCCATATTCTACTCTATTATTATTCCTATTCCTATTCTGTTCTTATTCTATTCCATTCCCTATCCCTATCCTTAGCCTGTATTTTATTATTCCATTCTATTCTGTTCCGCTCTATTCTTACTCTATTTAAGTCGTTACAAGTCATAAAATCGAGTGCCTTAACAAACGCCTGCCAACCGAAATTCTGATCCGGATTGTTGCTCGTGTCTCGAGGACTGTGTTCTAATGTTGCTTTCCGGCCCTCCAGGTCCCGGCCGGGTGCCCATCGACCCTGCTTCCGTCGCGCCACCCTTGCAGGACTGCGCAGAGTGAGTATTTTCCTTCCCCCCCCCCCACCCAGGGGTTTGCAAAAAAAAAAGAGAGGGAGGAGTGGGCGTTTGAAACCCATCTGGGTGGGATGCCTTGACTCTCTCCTGCCAGGCCACAGCGGACCTTCACCATCGACGATTTTGAGATTGGCCGGCCGCTGGGCAAAGGGAAATTCGGCAACGTCTACCTGGCCCGGGAGAAAGAGTCAAAGTTCATTGTGGCGCTGAAGGTGCTCTTCAAATCCCAAATGGAGAAGGAAGGGGTGGAGTACCAGCTGAGGAGGGAGATTGAGATCCAGTGCCACCTCAGGTAAGGGCCGGGGGTCTGCAGTCCACACCTGGGTCCGCCTGCAAGGTTGGTGGCTTGGAGGCAGGGCCGGGAGCGGGCCCGGCCTTTGGCGGCTTGGCGGGGGAAGTCCTCGCGTTAGCCACCCTTGTGTAACCGCCTCCTTCCCGCAACGCCAGGCTGGCTGTCTTTGCTTTCGTTTGCCTAGTGATACATAAACTCTATTAATGTATAGTGAGAGATTTGTAATATATAAATCTGGGTAAAGGTAAGTCCTCGACTGACGGCAGTTTGCTTAGTGACCGAAGTTACTACGGCACTGGGGAAAAAAAAAGTCGTGACTTATCAGCGTAAAACAGACGAAGAACGGTTGCAAGAATTGGGTATGGCCAGTCTAGAGAAAAAGGAGAACCGGGAGCGGCATGATAGCAGTCTTCCAGTATTTGAGGGGCTGCCACAAAAAGAGTGGGTGGATGTGATTTCTTCTGCGGCCACTTCCTGCTGCCGGATGCCACGTGGCACACGGCGCCATTGCTGCTGCTCGCGGCAGGAGGACGTGCGGCGCTTCGGCCCGAAGCACCACGCGAGGAAGCAGGAGTGGCCTAAAGCGTGCGAGGAGCGGAAGTGGCAAGCAGTGGCAATGGCGCAATGCGCCACATGGCGTCCGGCGGCAAGTGGCAGCAAGCAGCCGCAGAAGAAGTTAAGCAGCAGCGCGACAGGTGTCGGGGTGCGGTAGGCCTGGCTGAGGTGGTCCTACCGGTAAGGTAAGCGGGGGCGTACGGGGCAGCTTCACCCCTCCCTAGCCCTGCCCAACCTTAATTTTGTGGGGTGCACCTCGCCCCCCAAACTAGGGCTTGGTTTTGGAGTAGGGCTTATACAGTATTAGGCCCACCTCTAAGAATGAAGCTAGGACTTACTATTGGGCTGGGTCTTATTTTAAGGGTAACACGACAGCTGTGTAGCGCTCGGAGGACGGTTATCTTGCCCGAAATTAAAGAGCTCTTGCAGTATGAGATGTGGGGCCAAGCTGGAGAAAGTGTGGTGTTTTTTTTTTAATTATCGGGGTTGCCATTTAATGTAGGGATCCCCAACCCCCAATCGGTGGACCGGGATCGAGTCACGGCACGCCAGCAACCGGGCTGCACAAACAAAGCCCCATCCGCGGGATGCAGGCAGGATGCAAAACCACGCCGTCTCTCCATGGGACCGGTGCCCGAAAGGTTGGGAACCTCTGATTTAACGCGTCTCCCCTTCCCCTGCAGTCACCCCAACATCCTGCGCCTCTACAACTACTTCCACGACAAGAAGCGGGTCTACCTGATCCTGGAATACGCCCCTCGGGGGGAGCTCTACAAGGAGTTGCAGAAGTGCCAGCGCTTCGATGAGCAGAGAAGTGCCACGGTCAGCCCATGCTCTTGAGGACTGGACACTTGCGTGCTGGTGGTGGTGGGGTTTGTGTATGTCCTCTGATGAAGAAATGGTGGGAGGTTTTGGGGTCTCCTCTTGGTGCACCCTAACTTCGGTTAACTGATGGGTGGTCTGTCTTTTGTAATTTATTTAGAAGGGAACCTTTGTAGCTCAGGGCTGGACTGGGGAGTGGAGGGTCCTTAGGACTCCCTCTGAGCTTGGCAGTGTTCTGTTCCAGCCCACGACCGGCCCTGTTTGTGTGTCAGGGACAACCCCTTTTTCCTTTTCACAGTCAATAGGCCGGAAAAACCCAACCCAAATTTATTTACAGTTCAAACAAAAAAGCAACCAAATATTTCCTTCCATAAATGAATCAAAATATCAAACAAGAGTCAACAAACAAGAGTTAAGCAGAAGTAGCAAGAACAGGCCAGGATTCCCTTAGAATGTCTCCAATCGGTTGCCTTCAGCAATCAGGACCGCCCACACCTTCTCCTTTTATTACCGGTCCCAAGGCGTGGCTTCTCACTGCCTTCTCCTCCTCTCACTGAGTGGCCTCATTGATTTTGCTCTGCTCTGCTGGATTGCCTTCTTGGTGGTGCCTTAATTAGGCATTTGTTAATTGGATAGACTTCACCATAGTTTCAACATGGGGGTGGTGAGCAAGCCAAGTCGAAGAATGGTAGAGAATCCCTGGAAACCTGTCTGACAAGTCAGCCATCAGCAGGCAGGTGGAGATAAAGCAACATATACATACCGCGTAAAAAAGGACAAAAGGCCAAAAAACCTTCCCAGCAGTCAATCCCCAGATAAGCAAGAGATTAACACCAAGGTTAATACTGGACCAACGATCAAGCAATTCCCCAATCAAGGAACTATCAACTCATGCTAACATTAAATAACCGCCTAATCAAGGCAACACCGGGAACGCTCCCATACAGAGACAGCAAACTCCCACCTAGCACTGATGGTGTTCCCTAGTTGGGTCATGAAACGTCTGCGAGGACACCCCCCAAGCTCAGAGAGCACCAAGGACCCCACAGTTCTTCCTTTTTCTTTTCCTCGTCTCCCTCTCTCCATTCTGCAAACCCTCCTCCCTTCTAGCACTGATGGTGTTAACTAGTTGGGTCACGAAACGTCTGCAAGAAGTCTACCAAGCTCAGAGAGCACCGAGGGCCCCTCAGTCCTCCCTTTTCTCTTCCTCTTCTCCTCCCCTTCTTCCTCTTCCTCCTCCCTCCCTCCCCTCCATTCTGCAAATTCACCCACCCCTTCTAGCATCCATGACGCTACCTAGTTGGGTCATGAAATGTCTGCAAGAAAACCGCCAAACTCAAGAGAGCACCAGGAGAGAGAACCTTCAGTTTTCCTCCTCTTCCTCCTCCTCAGGCCCCACTGCCTTCTAGCACTGATGTTGTTACCTAGTTGGGTCTTGAAACGTCTGCAAGGAAACCACAGCCGTCTTCCTTTTTTTTCTCCTCTCCTGCCCCCTTTGCTCCTCCCTCCATTCTGCAAACCCTCTTCCCTTCGAGCACTGGTGACGTTACCTAGTTGGGTCATGAAACGTCTGCAAGGAAAACCCACCCCCAAGCTCAAAGTGCACCGGGGACCCCCACAATAATTTATTTTCAGCTCAGGTTTTCTTTTGAGCCTGTGGGTTCAGGCCAGTCTCTTCCCCTGCTTTCGTGCACCAAAGGGGCAGCTGGGGTGCTTCGGGCCTCTCGGAGAGGGTGGGATCACCAACAAAACCCCTTCCCCCCTTTGCCCTCTTTGCAGTTCATAGAAGAGCTGGCCGACGCCCTCCTATACTGTCACAGTAAGAAGGTCATCCACCGCGACATCAAGCCGGAGAATCTGCTGATGGGGCTAAAGGGGGAGCTGAAGATCGCCGATTTCGGCTGGTCGGTGCACGCCCCCTCGCTCAGGTGAGTTGGCGCATGCGTGCGCACACACACACACCCAGAGTGGGCTAAAGGTAAAGGTTCCCCCGCACATGCGTGCTAGTCGTTTCTGACTCTAGGGGCCGGTGCTCGTCTCCGTTCCAAAGCCGAAGAGCCAGCGTTTGTCCGAGGACGTCTCCGTGGTCATGTGGCCGGCATGACTAGACGCCAAAGGCGCACGGAACGCTGTTCCCTTCCCACCGTAGTGGTCCCTATTTTTCTACTTGCATTTTTACGTGCTTTCGAACTGCTCGGTTGGCAGAAGCTGGAACGAGTAACAGGCGCTCACTCTGCTACGCGGCACTCGGGATTCGACCCGCCAAACTTACTGGCCTTCTGATCGACAAGCTCAGCATCCTAACCCACTGAGTTACCACATCCCTAGAGGGGGCTATTTGAAGAGAAATAGGAGGGGAAGACGGAGCTCGCCTTCCAAACATCCGTGGCGACCGCGTTGGCTAACCGGAAGCCCAGGGTGGGCAACACTTCCTCTGGTCTTTCTCGGGAATTGCCGGCTTTGGTTAAGCCCCTCTTTTTTTTTCTTTTTTGCCCATTGCTCCTCAGGAGGAAGACCATGTGCGGCACTCTGGATTACCTGCCGCCGGAGATGATCGAAGGCAAGCCCCACGACGAGAAGGTGGATCTCTGGTGCATCGGGATCCTGTGCTACGAGTTCCTGGTGGGGAAACCGCCCTTTGAGAGCGAGTGTCACTCCGAGACCTATCGTCGGATCGTGTCGGTGAGCCCGGCTGGTGTCATGCAGGAGGTTTTGCCCAAGACTAGCTTAATTTCAAGACAAGGTCCATGGAAATCTTTAGTCCTCCAGGTCAGGGGTCCCCAACCTGTGGGCTGCGGGCCGGTACCAGGCCGTGGCCTGTTGGCCACTGAGTGCATGCATGTGGGAGCCCGCACCCACCCCACTTGCTTTATCACCGCCGTATGAGCTCTAGCAGCCCAGTTACTCATGCACATGGGTGCTAGCAGCCCATTTGCGCATGCATCCATGTGCACAGGCACGCACGTTTCCCTGATCCTCCCTTTGTCCCAAAAGTGGCTTTTTTTCGACAGGCAACTGGACTTTGGTTTTACTTGAAGACTTTTGCGCTTCTCATCCCAGAAGCTTCTTCGGTTCTGACTTAACGAACAGAACCGAAGAAGCTTCTGGGATGAGAAGCGAAACGCCTTCCAAGGAAAAACAAAGTCCAGTTGCCTCTCGGGGCACTCAAGTTGAGGCTTGGCTGACTGAGGTAGGGTTGAAATTCATGCTAGCATCATTCCCATAACACCAAATTGGCTCTCTTTAAATGTATTGACGTATTTATATTAATATATATATATATATATATATATATATAGGTAAAGGTAAAGGTTCCCCCGCACATGCATGCTAGTCGTTTCCGACTCTAGGGGCTGGTGCTCATCTCCGTTTCAAAGCCGAAGAGCCGGCGCTTGTCCGAGGACGTCTCTGTGGTCATGTAGCCGGCATGACTAGACGCCAAAGGCGCACGGAATGCTGTTACCTTCCCACCATAGTGGTCCCTATTTTTCTACTTGCATTTTTATGTGCTTTTGAACTGCTAGGTTGGCAGAAGCTGGGACGAGTAACAGGCGCTCACTCTGCTACGCGGCACTCGGGATTCGACCCGCCAAACTGCCGACCTTCTGATCGACAAGCTCAGCGTCCTAACCCACTGAGCCACCGCGTCCCTATATATACACGTCCTACATTGCAACAGTTCATTTAGTGACCAGCTGGAGTTCCAATGGTGCTGAAAAAAGGGACTTATCACACTTAAGGATCTTTGCAGCATCCCCCGGGATCACGTGCTCAAAATTCGGGCCCTTGGCAACTGGCTCATATTGACGACGGTCGCGGAGTCCCGGAGTTGTGTGATTTCCCCCTTTTGCGAACGTCTGACCAAGTCAGTCGGGAAGTCAGGTTCATTGAACGCCCGCGTTACTAACTCAACAACCGCAGTGATTCACTTAAGAACTGGGGCGAGGAAGGTCGTACAAGGGGGCAAAACTCACTTAACAGCAGTACTTGCTTAGCAACGGAAATTCGGGTCGTGATTCGAGGATCACCTGTTTGCTCCAGGATAAGAAGCCTGTGATGATCGGCTAATTCAGTTTTCTGCTCTTGAACTAACCATGATTTATTTTTTATTTTAATTCCATTTATATCCCGCCCTTCTCCGAAGACTCAGGGCGGCTTACAAGCTTAGCAGTAGCCTTCATTCTATGTCTATGCCTGCTTATTAGGGCTTTCACACACACCCCAAGCGGCATTATTGCAAAGTCAGCTTAATTACCCCCAACAATCTGGGTCCTCATTTTACCTACCTGGGAAGGATGGAAGGCTGAGTCAACCTTGAGCCTGGTGGGACGCGAACCTGCACTAATTGCAGGCAGCTGGTGTTACTTAAGGAGGCATTAGCCCACTGCTCCACCAAGGCTCTTAGATGATGCCTGGCTTTCCAGGCTAGAACAAGGTTTGCTGGTCTCAGTAACATCATCAGCATCATCATAATTGAATTGCCAATAATAATAATAGTTGCCAAAATATAAATGATGTACATGGAGGGGATTCTAAAATAATAATAATACTGTTGGAAAGGACCTTGGAGGTCATGTAGTCCAACCCCCTGCTCAGGTAGGAAACCCTACAGCATTTCAGAAAAATGGCTGTCCAGTCTCTTAAAGGAGCCTTGGTGGAGCAGTGGGCTAACGCCTCCTTAAGTAACACCAGCTGCCTGCAATTAGTGCAGGTTCGCGTCCCACCAGGCTCAAGGTTGACTCAGCCTTCCATCCTTCCGAGGTAGGTAAAATGAGGACCCAGATTGTTGGGGGCAATTAAGCTGACTTTGTAATAATGCCGCTTGGGTGTGTGTGTGAAAGCCCTAATAAGCAGGCATATACATAGAATGAAGGCTACTGCTGAGCTTGTAAGCCGCCCTGAGTCTTCGGAGAAGGGCGGGATATAAATGGAATTAAAATTAAAATTAAATTAAAATAAAATTAAAAACTTCCAGTGTTGGAACATTCACAACTTCTGGAGGCAGGTTGTTCCACTGGTTAATTGTTCTAACTTTCAAGAAATTTCTCCTTAGTTCTAGGTTGCTTCTCTCCTTGACTAGTTTCCATCCGTTGCTTCTTGTCCTGCTTTCAGGTGCTTTGGAGAATAGCTTGACTGCCTCTTCTTTCGGGCAGCCCCTGAGAGATTGGAAGACTTGCTATCATGTCACCCCAGTCCTTCCTTTTCTTTAAAGTAGACATACCCAATTCCAGCAATCGTTCTTTATATGTTTTGGCCTCCAGTCCCCTGATCTTCTCCGTTGCTCTTCTCTGTACTCTCAACATCTTTTTTTACATCGTGGTGACCAAAACTGGATGCCACATTCCAAGTGTGGCCTTACCGAGGCCTTGTAAAGTAGTATTAACGCTTCCCGTGATCTTGACTCTGTCTCTCCACCACGCCTTGCTGTTTCAGCTGTGTGCTCACTTTAGCTCTGCTTCCTTCCCTTACAGGTCGATCTTAGGTTCCCCCCTTTTGTGACCGAAGGCGGCCGGGATTTGATTGTGAAGCTGCTGCGTCACAATCCAGCCGAACGTCTCCCGCTGCAAGCCGTGATGGAGCACCCTTGGGTTAAAACCCACTCCAAGCGGGTGTTACCCCCGGTCTTCAACCCGGTGTCCCCGAATTAACTCTGCCGGGAGGGATACCCAGCTGAACGACGTCCCTAATGGATGGGGCTGCAAGGATTTGGGGGCATTATTGCAGGGTTTGGCATAGGGTCGTCTTTTGGGGTTTGCAAACCGAGATTCGTACTTGAAGAGCTGATACACAGACCAGGATCTCGTTTCAGAGAGCTTGGAGAATGAATGCGTGTGGCCGCCTTCGCCTGGATGGGCAGCTATTCGTGGACATAGGAAAATCCCCTTTTGATGTCTTGACCTTGGCGGCTGATCCCTTCCTTCGGGATCATCCTGGATCTGCCACCGTGTGCTGGCCAGCTTCTTGCAAACCTTAGTTGTTTTGTTTTTTGTACGGTATTGCCTGATCTTTGTGTGTGTATATTTTCTAGGGCACTGTTGTAATTTTAATAAAACTGTTGTAATTTAAATAAAGCTTTTCTCCCAGATTTGGCTGCTTTTTAACTTTTGAGTTGTTTCTCCCGATATCTCTTTCTGGAAGTTACGCTGCTGTTTCAAGACACAGTGAAAATGGAAGTTGTCTGAATTTGCATAGGGGCTTGGGCACAATGTTTTGATTAACAATGGAAAGGATAAAACAAGAAATAGGAATTAAAATAGTCCTTGACTTACAGCCACTTGTTTAGTCACTGTTTGGAGTTACGACCTGTGCTGAAACAAGGGACTTACGACCGTTTTTTCCCCGTGATCACATCATCAAAATAGGTTGCTTGGCAACTGATTCATTTATGACGGTTGCATATCGCGGGGTTGTGTGATCCCCATTTAGAATAGAATAGAGCTGGAAGGGACCTTGGAGATCATCTAGTCCAGCCCCCTGCTCAAGCAGGAGAACCTATATCATCTCAGACAAATGATTGTCTAGCCTCTTCTTAAAAATCTCCAACGATGGAGCGCCCACAATTTCAGGTGGCCAGCTGTTCCACTGGTTAATTGTCCTCACCGTCAGGAAGTTTCTCCTTAATTCCAGGTTGTTTCTCTCTGAACAGTTTGACCTGATAAGCAAAGTTAATAGGGGAAGTGAAAGTCCTTTAACAATCATCTTACTAAACAACTGCAGTGATTCACTTAATCAATGAATCAATGGGAAAAGAGCTGGAAGGGACCTTGGAGGTCTTCTAGTCCAGCCCTCTGCTCAAGCAGGAGAACCTGTACCATTTCAATCAATCAATCAACGTTATCAGTGAATCAATCAGAATAGAAGCTGGAAGGGACCTTGGAGGTCTTCTAGTCCAGCCCCCTGCTCAAGCAGGAGAACCTATATCATTTCAATCAATCAATCAATCAACGGTATCAGTGAATCAATCAGAATAGAAGCTGGAAGGGACCTTGGAGGTCATCTAGTCCAGCCCCCTGCTCAAGCAGAAGAACCTGTACCATTTCAATCAATCAATCAACGGTATCAGTGAATCAATCAGAATGGAAGCTGGAAGGGACCTTGGAGGTCATCTAGTCCAGCCCCCTGCTCAAGCAGAAGAACCTATATCATTTCAATCAATCAATGAGGATAGAGCTAGAAGGGACCTTGTAGGTCATCTAGTCCAGCCCCCTGCTCAAGCAGGAGAACCTGTACCATTTCAATCAATCAATCAACGGTATCAGTGAATCAATCAGAATGGAAGCTGGAAGGGACCTTGGAGGTCATCTAGTCCAGCCCCCTGCTCAAGCAGAAGAACCTATATCATTTCAATCAATCAATGAGGATAGAGCTAGAAGGGACCTTGTAGGTCATCTAGTCCAGCCCCCTGCTCAAGCAGGAGAACCTGTACCATTTCAATCAATCAATCAACGGTATCAGTGAATCAATCAGAATAGAAGCTGGAAGGGACCTTGGAGGTCTTCTAGTCCAGCCCCCTGCTCAAGCAGGAGAACCTATATCATTTCAATCAATCAATCAATCAACGGTATCAGTGAATCAATCAGAATAGAAGCTGGAAGGGACCTTGGAGGTCATCTAGTCCAGCCCCCTGCTCAAGCAGAAGAACCTGTACCATTTCAATCAATCAATCAACGGTATCAGTGAATCAATCAGAATGGAAGCTGGAAGGGACCTTGGAGGTCATCTAGTCCAGCCCCCTGCTCAAGCAGAAGAACCTATATCATTTCAATCAATCAATGAGGATAGAGCTAGAAGGGACCTTGTAGGTCATCTAGTCCAGCCCCCTGCTCAAGCAGGAGAACCTGTACCATTTCAATCAATCAATCAACGGTATCAGTGAATCAATCAGAATAGAAGCTGGAAGGGACCTTGGAGGTCTTCTAGTCCAGCCCCCTGCTCGAGCAGGAGAGCGTAGACCATTTCAGACAATGAGGATTTCTTCCCCCCCCCCCCACACACACACCCCTCCACTCGGGAGGCTCCTGCCAGGTTTGGAGTGGATTTTACAGAAATTTTAGAGTGCTTCCCTTCTCTTCTCCACTCAGAAAAGGAGTGAACAAGATCCCCACCAAGATGGCGGCCTCCTTCTCCCTCCTCTCCTTTCTCTCCCCCCCCTCCCCTCTCTGAAATGCCCGGATGTGACAGCTCGGCGGCCATTTTGCTGCCTCTGCCGAAGCCAGCAGCTTCATTCGGGGAGCGCGAGCCTCGCAGCCGCCGCCGCCGCCACTGACCGCCCGCCACAGCCCGCGTCCTCCGAGATGTAAGTAGCGCCCGATGCAAGGCGTGCACCGGCGTGCAATGCTCCCCGGCTTGCATAAAGGCAGGTGCACTCAAGAGAGCTTGCATAAAGGCAGGTGCACACCATTATCTCCGCCGCCCACCTGCAATGGTGGTGGTGGTGGGGAGGGTAGGGAGGGTCGCGTGTTTTTTTGTTTTTTTGCTTCCCTAAATGGGGGAAGGGTAGTTGCAAGGAGGTGGACGGCGTGCACGGCTCCCCGACTTGCATTGGACCGGGTGCATAGGCGAGCGGCTCTCCCACGCATTTTTCTGTTTTTGGCCTGGGGGGGGGGCTTTTGGTGAAGGGCGTGAATGAGGAGGGGGCTAGCGAGAGATCAATACGTAAAGCAACCTCGCTGCCCCCCCTTTTTTTGATGCAATTGGATGCCTCCTCCTTGATCTCTTGTTTCTCCCCCTCCGTCCAATAGTCCAAGGGTGATGAAAAAAGGAGGGGTTCAGATCTAAAGGGGGGGTATGCTGCGTTCATGCATCCCATCCCCAAAGAAAAAAAACACGGTGGGACATGGCTTTAAGCTCTCTCTCTTCCTCCCCCCCACCGGATCGCCGTCGCAAGAACCAGGGGCGCCCCCAATGAATAAACAGCTGCCCCCCCTAAAATGGAGGGTCCTTTTAAACATTCCCCCTCCCCCCAAAATCTTGAAAACCGGGGAGATGACCCTTTCCAACGCCCCCCTCCCACCCTCCTGGGGTGAAGGGAAAAAAACACCCTATAGGTAATATTGCACTTTAATATATATATATATATATATATATATATATATATATATATATATATATATATATATATATATATATATATATATATATATATATATATATATATATATATATATATATATATATATATATATATATATATATATATTCCTTCCCAGGAATAAATGAGGTCATCTTGCACGCTCCGTCTTTTCTTTTGCAAACGTGCAAAAAGAGGCGGGGGCTAGAAAGGGGAGGGGGGGGAAGGCGATGCTGCCTTTTGAATGCAAAATGCTATTATTATTTTTTTGCATTTAAGGTTTTTAGAGGGTTCCCCACCACCACCACCACCACCCCGCCGCCTTTGATCTAGGGTGGAGATCAAGGCGTGCAATTTAATTGCACTCCTCCCGTTGTAATTCACACATCCGTACGTGTGCATGCCTGCATGCATCTATATATGGAGGGTCGTCTGGCTCTCATTTGTGCAAATTAACCGGGGGGGGGGCGGGTCATCGGCACCTGCCGAGCAAACAGCCCCCCCCAAAAAGGGTGGAGAGGATCAAAAGCAGGAAAAAAAGCAGTATTTACGCCTATTTTGCATACAGGTGGAAAGTGGGGGGGGCTGTAAAAATGCCTTTTCTTCCCCCCCTGGGAATGGCAAATGGTGAAAATTTGGGGGGGCGGGTGTATACATTTGCAATAACACCTCTATTTCTAGTGGCCAGGAGTGAACAAAAGGTCTGATGTGAAAGGATGGGGCACCAAGAGGTGATTTTATTATTGTTGTTGTTATTATTATTGGGTGGTGCCTCTAAGACAGTCGCAGCCTCCCTTCTCCCCTTTTGGAGTATTTTTAGATTTTGCAAACGGGCAGATGGAGGATGCTAAAAATATCAAAAAAAAACCTCCCTTTCCTCCCTCCCCCCAGGGCTATGGTTTTCCACGCACCCTCGGTGGTCGATGCAGTTGTTTTGTTTGTTTATTTTCCAAAGTTTGGGGTAGGTGGGATGACAGCCATCCTGTTTTGGCTTCTCTATCCCCCCCTGGCTGGGTGGGATTGCTCCGTTAAGGATGCAAAAAAAAAAAAAAAAGGAATTTGCAAAGGGATGAAAGTGCATTGGTGCGAGCGGTTGGGGAGTGGAAGATGGGTAGAAGGGTGATGCAGAAAAAATAATAATAGGTGTTTTGCCCCTGCCTAAAATGCAGGGAAAGGCAGAGTCCGGGGTGGGGAGGGGGAACGACATTTTATGGGGCTTGCTATTCAGCTGGGAATGACGGTTTTTAACATCTGGATGGCACCGAATTGGCGATTGGAAAGGAAGTGAGAAAGCAGAGAAGCCATATTTTATTGGTGCTCCAAAACCTTGGCCATTTTAAGATGGGTGGACTGGCTGGGGAATTCTGGGAATTGAAGTCCACCCGTCTTAAAAGTAGCCCTGATTGAAAATTGCATGCTTGGCAGGCGGAATAAATAGGAATGCTCCTTCTAAGTTTGTAAAGATGCTCCTGGGATCGTGCAGAGCGCCACCGAAGTCTGGTGGGGAAAAAAATAAAGCCACAGACCTCTTGGGAAATAATATGTAGGAAATGGCTATTCCGCCATTGCGATCCGGGAATGCACATAGGGAACGGAAGCATCGCCGTTTGAATAGAAGGTTAAAAAAAAAAAGCCAAAATCTGACAATATTCGTGATTATCAGATGGGATTTAAGGGCCTCGTATCTCTTTTAACGTGTTGCGATAAGCTGGTTTTTTTATCATTATTATTATTTTCTAACAAGGGGATTGAGTGGAAAGACTGCATAGAATAAACACCAGCGGCTTCCTGCAGCTGCTGAATCATCATGGGCAAAAAAATAAAATAAATAAAAAATAAATCGGAAATATTCCGTTCGTTCTTCCTCGCAATCGTATCGCAACTCCCCCTCCCCCTTTTTTTTAAAGGCCACTTTTATTCATTTTAATTCATTGAGCTGCCTGCCCGTCTCGCCACGTCAGGAAAGGAAAGTCCATGCCCTAATTTCGTTTTTTTCCCCGTTTCAAATTCTTTTTCCATTCCTTTCTGTAATAATCCCAGTTCTTTTCCTTGCAAAGAGTGGTTTTTATTAGCAATTCCCCCCCCAAAAAAAAAAAATCCTGGGACCTTTATTTGCACCTTCCTTCCGTGCTTTGCTCCGTGTGATCCATATTTCCATCCTTAGGAAGATCCGGCACCTTCAAATGGCAAAGCTGTGATTTGAGACAGGGAGGTTTATAAATAATCGCAAAACCTTGAATTGGAAGGAAGTTGTGATCTAACAGGCGGTTGAGGTTAGAAAGCTTAATCAAAAAACCCCCAGAAAACCCTCGTTTTCCAATCCTTCTTTCCTTCCTCTCTTTAAAAAAAAACAAACAAACATCCTATACCAGCTGGGAGAAAGCTACAATAATGTAATTTTTTTCCCCTCTCTCTCCCCCACTTTCGTCGGTGGGATTCGAATTCGCAGTCTCCCGTGGGTGGATCTGATTTAAATCTGGGCCGACAGCCGGATCTGCAGAGGGCACAGAGTGGCTGACAGCTTGAACAAAGCCTCTTGTTACAGAGCGCTAAGCCAGTTGAACTGCAGCCTGGGGATTCTTCTCCATTGTTTCTGCTTTTGCAGACAATGAGTTGCATTCTTGGTGGGCTGTGTCATACTCACAATGGTTCGGCCTTATATATAGAATAACCGCTGGATCAGTGTGACTCAACCTCAGTGAGTTTAAGACGGGTGGACTTCAACTCCCAGAATTCTCTAGCCAGCGGGCTGGGGAATTCTGGGAGTTGAAGTCCACCTGTTTTAAACTCAGGTTGAGAAAATGCAAAAAATGAATTGCTTCTTAATCCGGCTTGGTTTGCTCGCCTCTTAAGACTCAGCCACTCACCTTGGAGACTCTGAGGTAACTTTGAGTCTTTTCTCTCTTCTTGGTCTCCTTTCTTTCTGTTTATCTCCCACTAATAATAAAAATCCAGATTTATTATTATTATTATTATTGCTTGCTTACCACCCTTGAATGTGTGCGTTGCTTTCTCTGCAGTTGTGTTCATTGTTAAGTGGGCAATTGGTGTTGTGGCTGTCTCCATACAACAAGCCGATATCTGAATTTATTTTTATTTATTTATTTATGTGTGTGTGTGTGTGTGGATAGATAGGTAGATAGATGATAGATAAATAGATAGATAGATAGATAGATAGATAGATAGATAGATAGATAGATAGATAGATAGATAATTGGTGCTGTGTCTGTCTCCATACAACAAGCCGATATCTGAATTTATTTTTATTTATTTGTGTGTGTGTGTGTGTGTGGATAGATAGGTAGATAGATATATGATAGATAGATAGATAGATAGATGATAGATAGATAGATAGATAGATAGATAGATAGATAGATAGATAGATAGATAGATAATTGGTGCTGTGTCTGTCTCCATACAACAAGCCGATATCTGAATTTATTTTTATTTATTTGTGTGTGTGTGTGTGTGTGTGTGTGTGTGTATGGATAGATAGGTAGATAGATATATGATAGATAGATAGATAGATAATAGATAGATCGATAGATGATAGATAGATAGATAGATAGATAGATAGATAGATAGATAGATAGATAGATAGATAGATAATTGGTGCTGTATCTGTCTCCATACAACAAGCCGATATCTGAATTTATTTTTATTTATGTGTGTGTGTGTGTGGATAGATAGGTAGATAGATATATGATAGATAGATAGATAGATAGATAGATAGATAGATAGATAGATAGAGACAGATAGATAGAGATAGATTGATATAGAGATATAGACCGACACAGAGAGAGAGAGAGAGATCTACATTTATATAGATCATTTTTTTTCCCCTTAGGAAATATTTTTTGGTACCCATGCCTGCTCTGGAAATATTTATGAATGAATATTTGCTACCCTGAATTACGGTAACGCTTTTACAGGGTCATAAAAAGAGAGCTTGTTTATTTGTTTGTTTTTATCCCGCTTTATTATTATTTTTTTACAAATAACGCCAGGCAGGAGATATATGTCTAATATTTTCTTGGCAAATGGACGGCTCTGTTCGAAGCCCAGCTTGTTATTGGCGAGTCTGCTTCTTTTTAAAATGTGGATTTTAACACGTTTAAAGCTTTTGCTTCCTGTTTTTGGGATTTGAGTGGCTGGGATATTTTTTTTATATTTTTTGCATGCCCATCGGAGCCACAGCAAGCAGCAGTAAATAGATTTGTAT
The DNA here is from genome assembly GCF_947247035.1 of Vipera ursinii. Classification (NCBI taxonomy): domain Eukaryota; kingdom Metazoa; phylum Chordata; class Lepidosauria; order Squamata; family Viperidae; genus Vipera; species Vipera ursinii. The sequence goes on from NC_139517.1 coordinate 2,521,630, forward strand.
CCTAATATATATTTAGCCCTCAGATCATCAATAAAATTAGGAATGACTGTAAATAGCCAGCCAGTTCTTGAATATAAATGAGAGATTTCTGGCTGTTCAATGCAGAGCCCCCTATCTGTATAAAGGTATAGATTTATTTGATAGTGGTTTCCTAACGTGGTTACTTCTGGCAATTTCATTCCACAGCCTGGGGGAAAAGCTGGTTTATTTGACTACGGAAGGATGGTGCTTCAAATGCATTGAACTAAACCAGTGGGCGCTCCATCCTTGGGAGTTTTTAAGAAAAGGCTAGATAGTCATCTGAAATGGTATAGGTTCTCCTGATTGAGTGGGGGGCTAGACTAGAAGACCTCCAAGGTCCCTTCCAGCTTCTATTCTATTCTATTCCTATCCCTATTCCACTCTATTTCTATTTTCTATTCTATTCCATTCCATTCCACTCTATTCTGCTCTATTTCTATATTCTATTCTATTCTATTTGTAATTCTATTCTGTTGCATTCTATTTATTCTATTCTATTTGTTATTCTATTCTATTCTATTCTATTCTATTCTATTCTGCTCTATTTTTATATTCTATTCTATTTGTAATTCTATTCTGTTGTGTTCTATTTATTCTATTTGTTATTCTATTCCATTCCATTCTGCTCTATTCTGGTCTATATCTATATTCTATTCTATTCTATTTGTAATTCTATTCTGTTGTGTTCTATTTATTCTATTCTATTTGTTATTCTATTCTATTCTATTCCATTCCATTCTGCTCTATTTCTATATTCTATTTTATTCTATTTGTAATTCTATTCTGTTGTGTTCTATTTATTCTATTCAATTCTATTTGTTATTCTATTCCATTCTATTCCACTCCACTCCACCCCATCTTATCCCATCCCATCCCATCCCATCCCATCCTCTGTTTGCATGGTGAGGACTAGTAACCTGGGCAGTTTTTACAAAAGAGGAGAGAGCTTTGCAAGCGGCCGGGGTTTAAATGCTTAAACTCCGCATTGCTTTGGGCTTCCTAGCAAGCCCTTGGTAGCATCTGGAAGGGTTGGTCCGGATGGTGTTGCTTATTGGGGGGGGCGATGTGCATGTGAGTCTCGGGATCAGAGCTGTCGGCGATGTCACGGTGGGGACCTCGTGCTCCAATCCTGCTCTGAGCATCCTTAGTCATCCTTGAACAGAAGCATTGAAATCCTGCCGCGTTCCCAGAAGTGGCGACTGAGTCATCCTGTTGGTTGCAGGAAGGTTGACAGCAAACTCAGCCTGGAGGGGATCCGGATCCATCTGGGGAGTGGGGGGGAGGTGGCTGGAGGAAGGCAGATCATGCCCTTTTTTTGTAAATTATTGGGGTGGGTGGGGAAAAACCCCTGCCAGCTTTTGTCCTCCTGAAAATAATAATAGAATGGAATGGAATGGGAATAGGAATAGGAATAGGATAGAAAAGGAACAGAATAAAAAAGGAATAGAATAGAATAAAATAGAAGAATAGAATAGAATAGAATAGAATAGAATAGAATAGAATAGAATAGAATAGAATAGAATAGAATAGAATAGAATAGAATAGAACAGAACCTTGGAGGTCTTCTAGTCCAGCCCCCTGCTCAAACAAGAGAACCTACACCATCTCAGACAATTCATTTTGGGGAGAAACCCCTAAAGTTGCTGTGTGAAGAGTTGGTACATTTCCAACATCTCTCTCCCTGTCTTTGTTATTGTTGTTGTTATTATCATTATTATCATTATCATTGATCATCTCACAGTCAGCCAGATGTTCAGACTGGATTTGGCATTTCTGTCTACCTATCGAGTCCTTCCCAAGGACCTGGGATAGGCAGATGTGGATGTTTGATGGTATTACAGATCTCGTCACAGGATGGAAGCTGTTCCTAGTAAGGCCGCCTCTTGCAATTGACTGATGGAGAATTTGTCAATGCCGATGATGGTGTCCAAGTGGTGCCCAAGGCCCTATGACTATTGGTACCACCCTTGCTTGCCTTTGCCACAGTCTTTCTATTATTATTATTATTATTATTATTATTATTATTATTATTATTATTATTATTATTATTATTAATGAAGTTGCTTGGATGAGCAGCGAGACATCTCAGATTAACAAATGGTCCAGTTGGCATAACTCCCAACATTTTAGTTATTTTTGGCCTGGATGATTGAGTCTGTTTGGCAAATATTTCTGAAAATAAAGGATTTCTGAGCTGCCATTTGGATCTGCTAGAAAGAATTCAGCTTCGGTGCTAAAAACCCGGCTTCCTTTTATGAAATGGGAGCAAAATTCGACAAGTCTGAATGTAACCTATTATCTATCCAATACAGGTAGTCCTTGACGTACGACAATAAATAAGCCCAAAATTTCTGTTGTCAAGCGAGGCTTTTGTTAAGTGAGTTTCACCCCATTTTTACGACCTTTCTTGCCGCTGCCGTTAAGCGGATCACTGCAGTTTTGTTAAGGGAGTGACACTGTTGTTAAGTGAGCCTGGCTTCCTCCCCCCCCTTGACTTTGCTTTCAGAAGGTCGTAAAAGGGGATCAGGGCACGCTGCGACCGTCATAAGTGTGAAACAAGGTCACGTCATTTTTTTCACTGCCGTTGTAACTTTGAACGGTCACTAAAGTCCCCAAGTCATCAAAGGGTCATAGTTCTCTCACGCTGGCTGAGGAATTCTGGGAGTTGAAGTCCCCAAGTCATCAAAGGGTCACTGTTCCCTCACGCTGGCTGAGGAATTCTGGGAGTTGAAGTCCACAAGTCATCAAAGGGTCATAGTTCCCTCACGCTGGCTGAGGAATTCTGGGAGTTGAAGTCCCCAAGTCATCAAAGGGCCATAGTTCCCTCACGCTGGCTGAGGAATTCTGGGAGTTGAAGTCCACGAGTCATCAAAGGGTCATAGTTCCCTCACGCTGGCTGAGGAATTCTGGGAGTTGAAGTCCCCGAGTCATCAAAGGGTCATAGTTCCCTCACGCTGGCTGAGGGATTCTGGGAGTTGAAGTCCACAAGTCATCAAAGGGTCATAGTTCCCTCACGCTGGCTGAGGAATTCTGGGAGTTGAAGTCCCCAAGTCATCAAAGGGTCACCGTTCCCTCACGCTGGCTGAGGAATTCTGGGAGTTGAAGTCCACAAGTCATCAAAGGGTCACAGTTCCCTCACGCTGGCTGAGGAATTCTGGGAGTTGAAGTCCCCAAGTCATCAAAGGGCCATAGTTCCCTCACGCTGGCTGAGGAATTCTGGGAGTTGAAGTCCCCGAGTCATCAAAGGGTCATAGTTCCCTCACGCTGGCTGAGGAATTCTGGGAGTTGAAGTCCCCGAGTCATCAAAGGGTCATAGTTCCCTCACGCTGGCTGAGGGATTCTGGGAGTTGAAGTCCACGAGTCATCAAAGGGTCATAGTTCCCTCACGCTGGCTGAGGGATTCTGGGAGTTGAAGTCCACGAGTCATCAAAGGGTCATAGTTCCCTCACGCTGGCTGAGGAATTCTGGGAGTCCACAAGTCGTCAAAGGATCATAGTTCCCTCACGCTGGCTGAGGAATTCTGGGAGTTGAAGTCCACAAGTCATCAAAGGGTCATAGTTCCCTCACGCTGGCTGAGGAATTCTGGGAGTTGAAGTCCCCAAGTCATCAAAGGGCCATAGTTCCCTCACGCTGGCTGAGGAATTCTGGGAGTTGAAGTCCCCGAGTCATCAAAGGGTCATAGTTCCCTCACGCTGGCTGAGGAATTCTGGGAGTTGAAGTCCCCGAGTCATCAAAGGGTCATAGTTCCCTCACGCTGGCTGAGGGATTCTGGGAGTTGAAGTCCCCAAGTCATCAAAGGGTCATAGTTCCCTCACGCTGGCTGAGGGATTCTGGGAGTTGAAGTCCACGAGTCATCAAAGGGTCATAGTTCCCTCACGCTGGCTGAGGAATTCTGGGAGTCCACAAGTCATCAAAGGATCATAGTTCCCTCACGCTGGCTGAGGAATTCTGGGAGTTGAAGTCCACAAGTCATCAAAGGGCCAAGTTTGAAGACTCCTGTTCCACACTCTGATTCCAAGCCCTTGGGGCATCTTGTCACCTAACGAAGATATTTCCAATTTTCTTTTGATCATGTAGAGACGGCTACTACAACTGCACTACTACTTTACTATTAATCTCGGTTTGTTAATCCCTTTCCAGGGATTAAGTCTAAAGCTCTTTTTCTTAACGCCATCCCTCTAATTACACAGCTATTCCCGCTCCTGTCTGAACGGGGCCCTTTTATACAGCTGAAACTCTCAAAGGCAAGCTAGGCCTATATATTTTAAGGAAGCACTTCCAAAACGAGAAGAAATTTCACATTACGCCTTTAAAATCACTAGCACAAAAGGGGGGGGCGGTTTGAGGGGAGGGTGGGAGAAAGCTGGGGAATTCTGGGACTTGAAATCCACTCATTCTCGGAGTCAAAGTCCATCCATCTTAAAGCAGGCATCCATCTTAAAGCAGGCTGGCTGGGGAATTCTGGGAGTCGAAGTCCACTCATCTTAAAGCAGGCTGGCTGGGGAATTCTTGGAGTCGAAGTCCGCCCATCTTAAAGCAGGTTGGCTGGGGAATTCTGGGTGTCAAAGGCCATGTATCTTTAAAGAACAATGGCTGGGGAATTCTGGGAGTTGACATCTACCCGTCTTAAAGCATAATGTCTGGGCAGTTCTGGGAATTGTAGCCCACCCATCTTAAAGCAGGCTGTCTAGGGAATTCTGGGTGTCAAAGGCCATGTATCTTAAAGTATGATGGCCGGGGAATTCTGGGAGTTGACATCTACCCGTCTTAAAGCATAATGTCTGGGCAGTTCTGGGAATTGTAGCCCACCCATCTTAAAGCAGGCTGTCTAGGGACTTCTGGAAGTTGAAGTCCACTCATCTAGCCCCAAATTCGGGGTTCGATCGGGGATTTGAACCAGCCCTCCCTGTTCCCATTCACAAGAAGGGCTTCAAAGACTTTCTTAGGCCTGCACCTCTTCTTCCCAAACTCGCCGATGCCTAGATGGGTGGCCTTCGCCTCCCAGAATCCTCAGCAGTGACCAGCTGGCTGGGGGATTCTGGGACCTTAAGAACAAGGCTTAGTTAGATAGGTAATTCTTGCCTATGAATTTTTTGTTGAGGTCGGATTAGCGAGAAACGGTTGCAACGAATGGATCCCAACCCAGGTGGGTTTCTTCAGATTCAGGTGGGGTTCTTTGCATCTGTAGGGAAGGGGTCTTGCAAAACCCACAGCACCCCCCTCTTTGTTTTTAAGCTGCCCCGTGTGTGTGTGTCTCTGTGTGTGTGTGGTGTGTGAGAAAAAAAAATCACACCCTCGTCTTCTTTCAGGTCGGCTAATCCTGCTGTACCACCCGCGGCTGCCGGAGGAGAGGCCGGGGGTCCTCCCGCCCCACCGCCCAACCTCACCAGCAACCGGAGGCTCCAGCAAACCCAGGCTCAAGTGGATGAGGTGAGGATTCTGGGACCTGAAGTCCCTGATAGGGGAGGGGAACATGGCTCCCGAGGTGTGTGTGGGGGGTTGGACATCTTGTGCCCCTCTTTGCGAGGGGTGCCGAAAGCGCACGGTCCTGAGAAGGCACACACCCCAAACCGGTAATAAAATGTATTTATTTTGATTTTTGATTTTTTATTCAAGATATGTGCCTCCTGTCCCGCTCACAAACGGCTACGTTTCTCTGTGTTCATTTATATCCCGCCTTTATTACTGTTTTGTAGACAACTCAAGATGGAGGACGGATAATTCTCTAAAGCCTAAATCCTATCTAAATCAAATATTTAGTTTCATTCTTATTTGGTCTGCAACGACAGCCCTGCGAGGTGGGTTGGTTAGAGATAGAGGGACCGGCCTGTGGTCGCCCAGCTGGCCTTTCATGCCTAAGGCAGGACTAGAACTCGCCATCTCCTGGTGATTGGCTCAAAGTCCTCCAGTTGGCTTTCATGCCTAAGGCGGGACTAGAACTTGCCGTCTCCTGGTGATTGGCTCAGAGTCACCCAGGCGGCTTTTGTGCTAAGGCGGGACTAGAACTCACCATCTCCTGGTGATTGGCTCAGAGTCACCCAGACGGCTTTCATGCCTAAGGCAGGACTAGAACTCACCATCTCCTGGTGATTGGCTCAAAGTCACCCATTGGGTTTTCGTGCCTAAGGCGGGACTAGAACTCACCATCTCCCGGTGATTGGCTCGAAGTCACCCATTGGGCTTTCATGCCTAAGGCAGGAGTAGAACTCACCATCTCCTGGTGATTGGCTCAAAGTCACCCAGACGGCTTTCATGCCTAAAGCGGGACTAGAACTCACCGTCTCCTAGTGATTGGCTCAAAGTCACCCAGCTGACCTTTCCCGCCTAAGTCAGTAACCCAGGTTGTTACGCAAATCCGGCCTCCCCGTTGACTTTGCTTGTCAGACGGTCGCAAAAGCGGATCACGTGACCTTGGGAGGCAGCAACCGTCATAAGCATGAACCAGTCGCCAGGGGAATTTGAATTTTGATCATGCGACCGTGGGGGAAGGCTGCAAAGGTCGTAACTGTGAAAAAAACCGTCCTCTTTTTTCGGTGCCGTCGTAACTTTGAACGCTCACTAAATGGAACTGCTGTAAGTCGAGGACTTACCTGTCCTGCAACCGTTGGCAGAAGGTCTAAATAAGGTTTCAACCTGGCCCTCAGTGGTGCCGGGCGGTGGGCTCACACACTTCCAAATCTAATTGAGCCTGATTTAATTTCAGCTAAGACTGTACACGAAAAGCCCCACCCCACCCCCCACCCCAAAATTAAACAGCAATAATATAATAACTCCTCCATCTGGTAGGTAACCTTTTCCCCTCATATTGTCTCCTGGAAATTAAGTCCCACCTGCCAGTAAGCCAAAATTGGAATATTCAATCAGGATAGAGGTGAAAGGGACCTTGGAGGTCTTCTAGTCCAGCCCTCTGCTGAAGCGGGAGAACCTGTAACATCTCAGACAGGTGACTGTCCAGTCTCTTCTTAAAAACCTCCAGTGATGGAGCGCCCATGACCTCTGGAGGCAAGTTGTTCCACTGGTTAATTGTCCTCACTGTCAGGAAGTTTCTCCTTAGTTCCAGATTCTTGGAAGCCAGGTGACCACTGCGTGTCAATCTTCTCGAATTCTGTAGGGTCCTTGGTGCCCTCTCTGAGCTTGGCGGTTCCCTTGCAGACGTTTCAGGACCCGACTAGGGAACATCAGCAGGTCTAGAAAGGATTGGGGTTTGCAAGAGGGGAGGAGGAAGAGGAGGAGAATAAGAGGAGGAGATCTGTGGGGTCCTTTATGTTATAGATGACTTCTGGGTTTGTGCCTGTAGCGCATGGCCGCGGGAGAGCGGACCTCCGCTACCCATGGCTAGTTTCGCTCTGCCAGGGAGACCCTAGATGGGTCCAAAGTCACCCCAAAGAGGTGACCGTGAATGAGGGGGGCGACCTGCTAATCACGGTCGCTTCGTTTGACCCGGGGGAAGCCCTCTGACCCAACAGAAGAAAGGCTACTGTGAGATCAGGGTCTAGCCCAAGTTACTTGCAGCCGAAGTCCCAGAGCACGAACTCGAACATCGGTGAACAGCGTGCTTGGAATTGGTGAGAGTATTGATCTTCTTTGTTCTCTCTACTAATTGAATCCTGGAGAAAGATCCCCAAAGCAAGAAAAACCTCCAGAAGTGAAAGGAGGGGACTATGTCCCCATCCCCTTGTAGACGGAAGCGGCCAATTAATATTAAGGAGAAAAGAGAGATGCTAAACTTCAATTGAGAAATGTTTTTTAATGTTATTTACTCTTCCATTGTGTTTATCCCAGTTGGTAGTTCCTTGGTTGGGGCATTGCTTACCTCTTGGTCTCCTGTCAATCTCGGGGTTAACACTCCGCTCTTCTCTCGGCTTCGGCACCTGCTTCGTGGTTCTTGTGCTGCCTTCTGCTACGTCACTCACCTCCCCGGCGTCTCTCTCTTTCCCTCCAGGTCGTGGACATCATGCGAGTGAACGTAGATAAGGTCCTCGAGAGAGATCAGAAGCTTTCGGAGCTGGATGACCGTGCCGATGCCCTTCAAGCCGGAGCATCCCAATTCGAAACCAGCGCCGCCAAGCTTAAGCGCAAATACTGGTGGAAGAACCTAAAGGTAGGATGGGGGTGGGTGGGGAATGACGCTCCTCGCCCGCAAACCTCGTTCTCCGGTGAAGACCTCTGAGGTTAAAGAGATTGTAATAGGATCATAGATTCAGAGCTGGAAGGGGCCTTGGAGGTCATCTAGAACCCCCTGCTTGAGCAAGATCCCCTTACTCCATTTCAGACAAGTGGCTATCCAGTCTCTTCTTAAAAACCGCCAGTGATGGAACACCCACAACTTCTGACGGCAAGCTATTCCACTGGGTAATAGTCCTCATTGTTAAGAAGTTTCTCCTTAATGCCAGGTTCTTGGAAGCGACCACCAGATAAGACTATTCAATTAAATAAATGGAAGCCTGGACTTTTTGAGTTTAAAGGACCTTGCATCACTCCTCTAGGGAATAACAGAGTCGGAAGGGACCTTGTAGGTCTTCTAGTCCAACCCCCTGCTCAAACAAGAGACTCTAGACCAGGGGTAGGCCACCTTGGCTCTTTTGTGACTTGTGGACTTCAACTCCCAGAATTCCTCAGCCAGCGTGAAGTCCGCAAGTCATCAAAGGGCCATGTTTGAAGATCCCTGCTTGTAGACTTCAAGAATTCTGGGAGTTGAAGTCCACAAATCATAAAAGGGCCAAGTTTGAAGACCCCTGGATTCATTGTTCTCCCTGTTTGAGCTTCTCCCGGCAATGGATCAGACAGAAAATCCCCACTCGATTCTTTTAAAATTCAGTGCAAAAAAAGAAAGAAAAAAAGAAATCTTCTCAAAGCGATCAGAGAGAAATACGGGTGAAAAAAGGAACACCCGTGCAGAGAAGGTTTGGGGAAGAGATCCCAGGATTTGGCTGGATTTAAAAATGGGAAGAGGATGTTCGGTGGGGGGGAGGCACGCTGGCTTTTGGCAGGAATTCTGCTCTCCCTCCGTGATCTCTGCGATTACATGGATCTGTTTGATACCTAGTTTCCCAGGTGGTCCGTCGGGGCCTTCTGGTGATCATCTGCATAGAATCAGGTTTGGGAAGAGTGTGAACTTGATGAGGACCCCCCCCCCCTTGAAAGCAGGCCCAGCCAGAGGGTCCTGGTAATCTTCTAGATGTATGTAGCGATAGTCTTCTGGGTTCTCTAGCAGTCGATCTCAATTGGAGCGACTCGAAGCTGGCTGGACTACAACTCCCAGAATTCCCCAGCCAGCATATCAGTTTCCTACTTAATTGCCATGCCATCCAGCCCACCTTGAAACTCGTTTTCTTAATTTACCTTGTCCTGGTTTGTTGGTTTGTTTTTTCCCCCCTCACTTTTGCCGCCCTCAAGATATATTACGTCGACCGGATTCCCACCCTCTACTAAGAAAGTTACCCAATTGAAAAACAATGTGATGCTTGTTCTTGTCTTCTCCATGCTGAATTCCGGAGTAAACCCTTGCTGGCTGGGGAATTCTGGGAGTGGAAGAAAAGGTAGTTTTAGGACCCGAAAGGACTTAGGTCTGAAAAGTTCTAGGAGAGGTTTTGCTTTAGATGGGAAATTGTTCCCTTGTGGTGTCAATTGATGCAATGCAGACGTTGCCCTGTTTAGAATAGCAAAAGAGCTGGAAAGGGACTTTGGAGGTCTTCTAGTCCAGCCACCCCCCTCCCCTCCTGCTCAAGCAGAAGACCCTATGCCATCTCAGACAGTCTCTTTTTAAAAAAAACCTCCTGGGATGAACCGCCCACAATTTCCAGTGGCAAGCCGTTCCACTGGTTAATTGTCCTCCGCATTAGGACGTTTCTCCTTGATTCCAGCTTGCTTCTCTCTCTGATCAGATCCCAACCGATTTACGACCCTTCACACACCTGTCTGTCCTTCTTTCCCATGACAGATGATGATAATCCTGGGGGTGATATGCGCCATTATCTTGATCATCATCATTGGTGAGTGACCCTTTGCAAAAGACGGGGCAGACAGGGAGGCAGACAGGAAAAGGGCCTTGAACGTGGCTCGACAATTGAGCCCCATTTGGAATCCGGCTGCCGGGAGGTTGATCCGAATTATCACAACCCCCTTTGTGTCATCACTCCGTGTTGTGTGTGTGTGTTTTTTTTAAACCAATGCTTAAGGTCGCCAGCGATGGCAGACCGTATGGAGTTTGTTAAGAATTAGCTTTTTACTCTTAGTCCTCGACTCGCTTCAGCGACCATTCAAAAGTTTACAACGGCACTGGGGGTGTGTGTGTGAAAGCGACTTTACGCTTTTCACACTTAAGGACCCTTGCAGCATCTCCGGCGGAGGAGGAGGGGTGTGTGTGTCACGCGATCAAAATTCCGACGCTTGGCAACTGACTCTTATTTACGACGGTCGCCGTGTCCCGGGCGAGTCAGGTGGTCCCCTTTTTGCGACCGTCTGACCTACAAAGTCATGGGGGAACGCCGGATTCGCTGAACAACCCTATGACTGGGGGGGAAAAAAGGATGATTAAAAACGGGCCAGGCACAGGAACAACCCATTTTATGACCTAACGACTTGTTATTTTGGTCGTATGTCGAGGACTCCCTATAAAATGTCCCTTTTTTCTCTCCCCCCCCCCCATTTTTCTTCGGCAGTTTACTTCAGCACCTAGTGAAACTTCACCGAGACGTTTCCCCATCCAGGAACAGCGGCCGGGAGAGGCGCAAGGGGCCAAGTCTTCCAGCGCCAGCTTCCCCTCCATATACCCCCCTCGCCCCTCCCTCCCCTCCCCCGTGTGTGTGTGTGTGAGTGTGCGTTGCGTGTGGGTGTCTTGTAAATAGCCCGATTTGTTATTTATACCTATACATATATACATATATATATACATATATATATATACATAAGATATATATATATTATATTATATTATATTTTGTCTGTTTGTAGATTTCTATCTAGACTTTCTATGTGTCGCAGAATCTCACCCCTCCGGGTTTCGCCCCCCCCCCCCGCCGCCCCTTTCTCCGTGTTTTTTCAGCGTCTTTGATTTTTAA
>NC_139517.1:2532910-2660410 GCF_947247035.1 Vipera ursinii
AACGGTCCTCGGAGGCACCACCACCTACACGTATCGCTATGCAGAGTGTACTTTTTTTTTCTCTTCCCCCCCCTCCTCGAGTCCCCAACGGGGTGGGGTTACGACAGGGCCCATGCTTCCCGGCCGCAAGGCCTTGTGGCGTTTGCTGGGGAGGATGGTGTTCTGGGCGCCCCTGCTGGCAGCTTTGCCGAGGTTTACCGACCGCTTGGCAGCTGTGGGTGGTGTTTCTTTGTGAGTTGGCAGTGTGGTGTTTCGGTTGTGTTATCACACACACACACACACACACACACACACACACCGCTTGTTGTTTGCAGTGCTAATGATTGGTTGGAGGTGCGTCTGTTTCAAAAACCGGCTTTTGTTCATCAATGTTCGAAGTCCTTCCAAATTAGAGAGAAGTTTTGAGTCTCTAAACGCACCATTGGGGAATTTAAGACATGTGGACTTCAACTCCCAGAATTCAGCTGGCTGGGGACTTCTGGGAGTTGAAGTCCACATGTGTCGTAAAATTGGCATTGCTGACAAGTCCCAAAGAAGAAACAACGGTTATATAAACCAGGGATCTTCAAACCTGGCCCTTTTACGACTTTACGGCCATGTGATTCACCTTAATGACCGTGTGATTTACGGCCATGTGATTCACTTAACGTCCATGTGATTTGCTTAAGGGCCACTGTAAACATGATCCTAAAACGATGGGTCCCTTAGCGACCAAAATTTCCACCTCAGTTGTGGTTGTAAGTTGAGAGGACTGCCTAGCAAAATAAACTTGAGGAAGTCAGATTCGCTTAAGGACCATGTGGTTCACTTAAGGACCGTGTGGTTCTCTTAAGGACCGTGTGGTTTGCTTAATGACCATGCCGTTCGCTTAACAACCATGTGATCTGCTCAAAAGATCGTGTGTTTCGCTAAATGACCATGTAAAGATTTCGCTTGAGGACCACTGTAAAAACGTTCGTAAAATGGGAGTCCAATCGATCGTATGACGGGTCACTTAGCGACCAAAATCTCCATCCCAATCATGGTTGTTAAGTCGAGGAGCGGGGAAGGCAGATTTTCTTTAACCGCCGCACGATGCGCCTAACCAATGCGGTAAAAAATAGTCATAAAACTGGATTGCGGTCTCGGGATCGCTCAGCCTCACTCAGTGGCTATAATGACTGTCCCAGCCCTGTCATAAGTGGAGTACTTATCCGCCTTAGGCTCGTTTCAAGTTGAGGGCGGAAAAACTGGGTTCGATCAAAACCGGAGCTGTTCCCAACCCACGTCGGCCTGTAAATTTAACTCTGGGAATTACAGCGTGTGTGCCTGGAGGCCGGATCCAGTATCAGCCGGCGCCTGAATCATCGTTTGCTAAAAATCCCTCCCAAGAAGCTAGTTTTACTTAGCTTTTAGTTAAGAACTGGAAATTGAAAAATGAAGTCATCGAATGCGCCGGCAACGGAATGAGGGAGGCTCCCTCCCATAAATTCTTTTATAAAAACACAATTTCATCTCAAGAAATCGTTACATTTTCTCAGGCGAGTCAAAATCTTTCTCGCACACCTTGGCGGGCTTTTCTGAATAGGGTGGTTATAAAGATAAATGGTATGGGGTTTCCTGCCTGAGCAGGGGGTTGGACTAGATGACCTCCAAGATCCCTTCCATCATCATCAATAATAATAATAATAATAATTTATATCTATATTTTTTATATTTATATGTATATTTGCTTACTTATCTGTAGTAGGCGACGATTAGTTGAGGATTATGCTCAGGAGCTCCTTTACCTTTTTACTAACTTAGCTGTTTTAAACTTACCTTGACTTACAAGCAGTCCTTGTTGTCGACGATCAAAAATTTCCGTGGCTAAGCGAGGCGGTCGTTAAGCGAGTTTGGCCCCACTTCTACGACCTTTTTTCCCCACCGTTCTTTTGAGTCGTTAAGGGAGTCGCACGGCCGTTAAGTTGAACCCGGCTTTCTCTCCCCCCCCCCCCCCCCCCCCGTTGACTTCGCTTGTCAGGAGGTCGCAAAAGGGGAATGATGTGATTCCGGGAAACTGGCGTCGTCATTAACGCGAGTTGTCTGAATTTAGACCACGCGGATGCGGCAACGGTCGTAGGAAAAGCGATGCTAAGTCTTTTTTTCTTTTCTTTTTTTCTCTCCCCCAGTGCTGTCGTAACTTTGGACGGTCATTAAGCAAACGGTAAGCCGAGGACTTCCTGAATTTATATCCAATTGATCGATCAAATTTATTTGCCGCCCATCTTGCGATGGGCTTGTTTCAAAACCCCCCCCCCCCAGGAGTTGAAGTCCGCCCGTCTTAAAAGTTCCCAAGGTTTTAGCAGCATTGCAAATCAGAGAGGTTCCGACGGGCTCACCTTTGACCTTAGCAACGCGAGGAACCCCATTGGCCGGGGAATTGTGTTGGAGGAAAGGACACCAAGCGGTGATCTTTCCGCAAAAAGTATTTCCTGGATTCTCGTTCTGTCGTTTCTTCTAACTCTGGATTTTGTTTTGTTTTGTTTTTTGGGTAGGTCTTCGCGGGTGAAATGTTTTCCCCCGAGTAAGACCCATTCGGCCTCCCTACGAAGAAGGAGGTTCACGTTCTGCCGGCGAGCTCTTCTCCGCCTCCTCCCCCCACCCCCTCTGGGATTTATAGCGTTTAGCGCCTGTTGCTTCTCCGAGGCCAGGCCCATGTTCCGCAAACAGGCATGAGCGCCGGTTGCGAATCCAGCCCGCACAGCGGGGGCGAGAGCAGCGGCGGCAGCTCCGGCGCTCTCCGCAGGACCCGGGTGCCCCGTGCGAGCGACGCCCAGGGCCAGGCCACCGACGACATGGACGTCAATAGCAACGGCTCCAGCGGCAACGAATCGCACGGCGATTCTCACAGCAGCTCACACAGCAGCGGCAACGGGAAGGACTCGGCCCTTTTGGAGACCACCGAGAGCAATAAGAGGTAACGGAGGGAAGCAGGTCCTCGGCTTACGGCCGGATTTTCCGTTGCTACGCGAGACGGTTCTTAAGTGAATCGTCGCGTCTGATTTTGACAGCCTTGGGTTGGTTTTCTTTTTCTGGTTTGCTTTGTTGTTGTTGTTTTTTTTTTTTTGCCATGATGGTTAAGCCAATCCGGGAAGGTTGTTAAGCAAATTGTGCGGTCGTTAAGGGAATCCGGCTTGCCCCGTTGACTTTGCTCAACGGAAACTGGCTGGGACCACAGGACATCTCGCCACCGTTGTAAATGGTCACCAAGTGCCTGAATTTGGATCACGTGGCTCTGGGGGATGCTGCCACGGTCATAAGTGCGAGGACCGAGCGTTAAGTCCTTTCTGTCAGTGCTGTTGTAAGTTTGAACAGTCACTAAAGGAGGAGTGGTAAGCTGAGGACTCCTGGTAAAGCCTTGATCATCAGAAGGTCACCGGGCTACATCCCCAAATTGGATGCGGCAGTTAGTCCTCTACTTACGACCATTTGTTTAGCAGCTGCTTCAACGTATGACGGCACTGGCAGAGTTGATCTGTCGACAGGCAGTTCTTGCACGTGGCCTGGGGCGAGGGGATTGCCACGGGCGACCTTCCCTTCCTGTATCTGGCAAGCAGTGTCGGTGAAGGACATCTGGATTCACTTAACGACCGCGTGACTCCCTTAGCGACCGTGGCAAAAAAAGCCGTGAACTCAGGCACAGTTGTGGGATGACTCATTTAGCCTTACTTAGCAAGGAAAGTTCTGCTCCCAATTGTCGTTAAGTCGAGGACCACCTTGGCAGGGGGTCGGGGGTCTGCAATGAATGTCAGGATATCCGCATGCAGGATTGCTTTTTTCCCCAAGACCTAAACGAGCCCCCCCCTCCCCCTTCCCCATCTCTCTCCAGCTCCAACTCGCAGAGCCCGTCTCCTCCCAGCAGCTCCATCGCCTACAGCCTCCTGAGCGGCAGCTCGGAGCAAGACAACCCCTCCACCAGCGGCTGCAGGTAAGGTGGGACGGACAGGTGAGGCCTCCCCATCCCCAGGGGTGCAGACCTGCGGGAGCACAACACAGTTCTTGAGGATGGGCGGTGGGAATGTTTAGCAGGGAGAGAGAGAGAGAATTCTATTCTGTTTCTGTTCCCATTCCATATTCTATTCTATATTCTGTTCCTATTCTATTTCTGTATTTCTATTTCTATTTCTATTTTTTATTCTATTCTATCCTATCCTGTCCCATTCCTGTCCCATATTCTATTCTATTCTATTCTATTCCATTCCTTATCATTCCATTCCCTTCCAATTCCAATTCTTATCCTATATTCTGTTCTGTTCTATATTCTGTTCCTATTCTATTTCTATTTCTATTCTATATTCTATTCTGTTTTATATTCTATTTCTATTCTATATTCTATTCTATATTCTGTTCCTATTCTATTCTATTTCTATTCTATATTCTATATTTTATATTCTATTTCTATTCTGTTTTTTCTACTCTATATTCTATATTCTGTTCCTATTCTGTTCTATTCTATATTCTGTTCCTATTCTACTTCTATATTCTGTTCCTATTCTATTCTATTTCTATTCTATATTCCATTCCATTCTATATTTTATATTCTATTCTATTCTATTCTTTTTCTATTCTATATTCTATTCTAGTCTGTTCTATATTCTATTTCTATTCTATGTTCTGTTCCTATTCTATTCAATTTTATTTCTATTCTATATTCTATTCTGTATTCTATATTCTATTCTATATTCTGTTCCTATCCTATTCTATTTCTATTTTATATTCTATTCTATTCCATATTTATATTCTATTTCTATTCTATTCTGTTCTATATTCTATTTCTATTCTATATTCTATTCAATCTTATTTTATATTCTATTCTTACTCTTTTCCTGTGTGTGTGAATCTGCCAGAGGAAAGTGGTGGTGGTGGGGTTTTCAACCGTCCCGGGCAAGCCCTTTGCAAAAAAAAAAAGGGCTCCGCCGCTTTGACCGGCCCCTCGATCTTCGCCCCCTGCAGCAGTGAGCAGTCGGCCCGGGTGAAGACCCAGAAGGCGCTTATGAAGGCGCTGAAAGAGATGAAGATCCGGCTTCCATTGGAGAAGCACAGCAAGGGGAAGTCGGGCACCCTGGCCACCCTGCAGTACGCCCTCTCCTGCGTCAAACAGGTCCAAGGTGGGTCCTTGGCGCGTCGGCCAGGGGGCAGAGGCGCCTTCACCGGCGGCATTTAGACAGAATTGGCCCAGGTCTTTATTTTTATTTTTATTTTTATTTTTATTTTTCTCCTTGCACGGGGCAGAATGTTCAAATCTCAAGGGGTTTTTCAACCTGGGCTGCTTTTAAGACGTCGGGGAGACTTCAGTTCCCAGAATTCCCCAGCCATAGTTCTGAGCGTTGAAGTCCAGTTTAAAGCAACGCAGGCTGGGGAATCCTGGGAGTTGAAGCCCACCCGAAGCACACTGGCTGGAGGATTTGGGGAGCTTCCGACAGTTCCCAAGCATACCGCCAGCAGGCTTTTATAATCAGAAGTCTGCCCAGTTTTAAAGCATCCTGCCCGGGGGATGCTGGGAGTTGAAGTCCACGCAGCTTAAAGCAGGCTGGCTGGGGAATTCTGGGCGTTGAAGTCCGCGCAGCTTAAAGCAGGCTGGCTGGGGAATTCTGGGAGATGAAGTCCACGCAGCTTAAAGCAGGCTGGCTGGGGAATTCTGGGCGTTGAAGTCCAGCCATCTTCAAGTTGCCCAGGTTGAGACACACTGCTCCGAGTAGCCGCCTCAGCCTTTCCTGAGGGAGCCACAACCTCACATCATGAGGGCCTTGTGTCATGCTGCTGTGTGGGGCTGTGGTGGATGGGTTATTTTCTCCTTGGAAAACGGGAGTTTCAGGCTGGCTGACTGCAGACGCCCTTGGCCCAGCACAAGGCGACGGTCGATGGCGGGACAGGCAGCCCTATAAATTTCATAAACCAGCATTGTCACGCCGATCTACTCTTCCTGTTCTTTCCCCGCCGTTTAGCAAGCCAGGATTACTATCAGCAGTGGAGCATCGATGACAGCCAGGCCTGCAGCCTGGATATGTCCACATACACCATTGAGGAGCTGGAGAACATCACGTCCGAATGCACCCTCAAAAACCCCGTGAGTGACGCTGCCTTGAGCTTTGTCCTCAGGCACAGGTAGTCCTCGACTTACAACAGCTCACTTTGTGACCGCTCAGAATCAGAATGGCACTGGAAAGAGTTTTTCACACTTGACGACCGTCGCGGCACCCCCCATGGTCACGCAATCAAAATTCGGACGCTGGGCAACTTGACTCATATTTACGACGGTTGCAGCGTCCTGGGGTCACATGGCTTCCACCCCTTTTGCAGCCTTCTGACCAGCAAAGTCAATGGGGGGGGAGTCACTTAACGACATGATAATTCGCTTAACGACCGCAGGGGGAAAAAGTTGCAAAATTGGGAGCCGTTCTTTTAGGGACGCATCCCTTACTGGCGGAGGTGTTGGTCCTAATTCTGCCCATAAGTCGAGGACTCCCTGAGGTAAAACATTGCCTGAAAGGCTTCACCTGTCCATTCCACCATCTTTGAGGAGAGCTGGTGTGCTGTCACAACAAAGTTGTGAGTCCAAAACTGGGGGGGTGGGCCTTTTCATTCCACCCACAGCGTGGATGCTGTTGAGGACAATCTTAGCTATCTCCCAAGTTTGTTGCAGGCCCAAAATGAAGGATTTCTTCTCGTTTTGAGGTCAACTGTTGATGGTGGCCACGTCCTGGGATCAGGACCAAGGCGTGGCGTTTGGGGCTGATGGCTTCCTCCGTCTTAACTGATACTCGTGGCCTCTAAATATGCTGGGCTCCAGTCCCATCATCCTCAGCCAGCTTAGACTCTGCTAGGAACGGTTCATCTTGATTCCCCACTCCATGTTTCTGGGCCCAGAAGATCTTCTAGTCTCCGATCTTGGGGACTTTACGACTTGCGGACTTCAACTCCCAGAATTCCTCAGCCAGCTATGCTGGCTGAGGAATTCTGGGAGTTTGAAGTCCGCAAGTCGTAAAGTCCACAAGATTGGAGAACCCTTGTTCTAGGGGCGTGTCTCCCATAGCTCAACCCTGGCTGAGGAGTTCTGGGAGTTGTAGTCCACAAGTTGTCAAATGGCCACGATTTCTGGGGCGCGTCTCCCATAGCTCAAACCAGGCTGAGGAGTTCTGGGAGTTGTAGTCCACAAGTCGTCAAATGGCCGAACTCAACCCTTCCTGTTGTCTTCTGTTTTGCAAAAAAAACAACAACCACAGGACACCTTCACGGTTGCCGTGTCCTTCACTACGGGCAAAATCCTCTACATCTCGGACCAGGCGGCCTTCATCCTCCGTTGCAAGAAAGAAGTCTTCAAGGGGGCCAAGTTTGCTGAGTTCCTGGCCCCCCAAGACGTCAGCATCTTCTACGGCTCCACGGCTCCCTACCACCTGCCCTCCTGGAGCGCCTGCTCCTCTGCCAGTAAGTGGGGGGGGGAGGATGGCTGGGGAGCTTGGCGTAGGTGGGTGGGGGGCTTCGGCCTTGGAACCGCTGCTATTGAGAGACAGGCAGGAGGGGCCGGAGACATGATGGACTCGTGAGTCCTCCTTTTTATGGTGTTTGGATCCAAGAGAGTTGGTTCAGTGGTTAAGGCGTCAGGTTAGTGAGGGAAGAAACTGGGAATTCTAGTTCTGCCCTAGCCACCAAATCCGGCTGGGTGACTTTGGGCCCATCACCCAGAGACTGTGTTCTAGTCCTAGGGTTGAATGCCATCTGGGTGAGCTTGTGCCAGTCACCAGGAGATGGTGAGTTCTAGTCCCACCCTAGGCACAAAAGCCACCTGGGTGACTTTGGGCCAATCACAAGGAGACGGTGAGTTCTAGTCTTGCCCTAGGCATAAATGCCAGCTGGGTGACTTTGGGCCAATCACCAGGAGATGGTGAGTTCTAGTCCCGCCTTAGACATGAAAGCCAGCTGGGTGACTTTGGGCCAATCACCGGGAGACGGTGAGTTCTAGTCCCGCCTTAGACATAAAAGCCAGCTGGGTGACTTTGGGCCAATCACCAGGAGACGGTGAGTTCTAGTCTTGCCTTAGGCATGAAAGCCAGCTGGGTGACTTTGGGCCAATCACCAGGAGACAGTGAGTTCTAGTCCCGCCTTAGGTGTGAACGCCAGCTGGGTGACTGAGCCAATTACGGGTGACTGAGCCAATTACCAGGAGACAGTGAGTTCTAGTCCCGCCCTAGGCGTGAAAGCCAGCTAGCTGAGCTTGGGTGAATCATTCTCTTTC
This sequence comes from Vipera ursinii, assembly GCF_947247035.1. Classification (NCBI taxonomy): domain Eukaryota; kingdom Metazoa; phylum Chordata; class Lepidosauria; order Squamata; family Viperidae; genus Vipera; species Vipera ursinii. The sequence goes on from NC_139517.1 coordinate 2,541,165, forward strand.
AGCCCAACCCACCTCACAGGGCTGTTGTGCGGGAAACAGGAGGAGGAAGGCATATCCAGTGCTTCCACTACCTTGAAGTTCTTCCTAAAAATTACCAAAGCAATATTTTTAAAAGTGTTTTTTTTTTAAAAAAATAAAATAAAATAAATCTAAACCCTTTTGGACTGGACGCTCTTTGCCTTAAAAGCTGCTAGTCGGACGAGACTCGAGGCCCGAGTGAGAGATTCTTGGGGGGGAAAAAAAAGCCCATTTTTTAAAAAAAATTTTGTCAGGCCAAGGCTGTTGACCGCTGGCTGACAATTTTCTTTCTCCCTTTTCTTAAAACTGCAGCCGCCGTGGACTACACCCAAGAGAAGTCCCTCTTCTGCCGCATCAGGTGAGTCGGGTCTCCCTTAGGCCCGTGGCCCCCCCGGCGGGATTCGAACTCAGCCCTAGGGCTGAAAAATGCCCCCTCTCCTCCTCCCCGCCCCCCCAATCATCTTTCGGATTCAAAGTCCCGGCCTTAAAAAGAGCCTCCTTTTACAGTCTGGCTAACAGGACGAGGAGAATAAAAAAAGAGAGTCGGGAAGGGATTCCCAGAATCCCTTGGGGAGGGAAGAAGATGGCAGAAGGGGCTGGACCCTGCCCTCTCTCCCTCTGCCGGTCGTCGTCCTCCTGGTCTCCTTTGGCCTTTGGTCTTATTGCAGGCGTTTGTTTCTCAGCGGAGGCCACGCCGGAGCCTGCGAGATGCGTTACTACCCCTTCCGGCTGACCCCTTACCTGACCAAGGTGCGAGATTCGGACAGCGAGCAGGGACAGCCTTGCTGCCTGCTGATCGCAGAGCGCATCCACTCGGGCTACGAAGGTGAGGGCCTAAAGGGATCCCGGGGGTGGGGGGTGGGGGAGGCAGCAAGTTGGGTTGGGGGCGCAAAGCAGCCGTGCCCACCGCTCGGGCTTCCTGGCAGGGGTGGCGTTAAAGAGGTCCTGTCCCCCCAGGGATGGCGTGCCTGGCTTCTCTCTCGCCTTTCCCGGGGAATCCCGTTTTACTAGTTGGAAGCCCCCCTCCCAAGCCCCCCCTTCCTTTCCTGCATGTACCCCAGCAGTCGGGTGGATCTGGGTGGGTCTCGGAGGCCTTGCCCAGATTTGGAACTCTCTTTTTTTAATTATTTTTTTTGAAAGTTGGCCGGTTTTCAGATTTTTAATTTGGCTCGTTTTAAACTTTTACAAACGGCTTTCCTGTTGATCTTTCTTTATTTTTTTTGCCATCTGCCAGCCGCCCAGGGTGGCATAGGAAGGGAAGGAAGGAAGGAAGGAAGGAAGGAAGGAAGGAAGGAAGGAAGGAAGGAAGGGAGGAAGGAAGGAAGGAAGGAAGGAAGGAAGGGAGGAAGGAAGGGCAAAGAGGGATGATGAGAGGAAGGGAGGGAGGAAAAACAGGATGATAATGAGGGAGGGAGGGAAAGAAAGAAGGCAGGTGAAGGGGAGAATGGGGGGAGCGAAGGAAGAGAAGGAAGGTGAAGGAGAATGGGAGGGAGGAAAAGGGAGTGAGCCAAGGAAGGAGGGATGGAAGGAAGGAAGGTGAAAGAGAATGGGAGGGAGGAAAAGGGAGTGAGCCAAGGAAGGAGGGATGGAAGGAAGGAAGGTGAAAGAGAATGGGAGGGAGGAAAAGGGAGTGAGCCAAGGAAGGAGGGATGGAAGGAAGGAAGGTGAAGGAGAATGGGAGGGAGGAAAAGGGAGTGAGCCAAGGAAGGAGGGATGGAAGGAAGGAAGGTGAAAGAGAATGGGAGGGAGGAAAAGGGAGTGAGCCAAGGAAGGAGGGATGGAAGGAAGGAAGGTGAAGGAGAATGGGAGGGAGGAAAAGGGAGTGAGCCAAGGAAGGAGGGATGGAAGGAAGGAAGGTGAAAGAGAATGGGAGGGAGGAAAAGGGAGTGAGCCAAGGAAGGAGGGATGGAAGGAAGGAAGGTGAAAGAGAATGGGAGGGAGGAAAAGGGAGTGAGCCAAGGAAGGAGGGATGGAAGGAAGGAAGGTGAAGGAGAATGGGAGGGAAGAAAAAATGAAGGAAGGAAAGGGAGGGAGGGAGCTAAGGAGGGAGGGAAGGAAAGAAGGAAGGTGAAGGGGAGAATGGGGGGAGGAAAAGAGGAAGGAAGGAAAAGAGTGAGCCAAGGAAGGAGGGAAGGTGAAAGAATGGGAGGGAAGAAAAGATGAAGGAAGGAAAGGGAGGGAAGGAAGGAAGGAGAAAGAATGGGTGGGAGGAAAAGAGGAAGGAAAGGGAGTGAGTGAAGGAAGGAGAGGGAGGGGAGGAAGAGAAGGGAGGAAGGAAGGAAGATGAAGGAGAATGGAAGTGAGGAAAAGGTGGGAAGGAGAAAAGGGTGAGCGAGGGAAGGAAAGAGGGCTCTGCCTTGGTGCAGGCAGAGCGTAGAAGGAAGCAAAGCAAAAGGCTCCAGATTTAAAGGAAAGACACGTATTAATCTGTCCTTGCATGCAGAAAGCCAGCAGGTCTGGGAGAAAAGGCATAAACCCTCTCCCTGACACGCTGCCTTTTTAACATGCAGGGAGGGAATCTTTTTTCCTTTAAAAAAAAAGCCATTTCCACGTTGCGTAGGATAGACCAAACGCACAATTTTTTTTCCGGGAGCAAAAGCTCCCAAAGAGCGGGGTGGGGGTGGGGGTGGGAAAGCCTCAAAGGTGAAAAGCTGGTGGGTTTCGCACAGGGGGCTCCTGGAGCGAGTTGCCTTCATTGTGCCTTCAATTTCTCACCTCCAGCCCCCAGGATCCCCCCCGATAAACGGATCTTCACCACCAGGCACACCCCCAGCTGCTTGTTTCAGGACGTGGATGAGCGGTAAGGGGGGGGCTAGCAGGGGTGGTTGGGGGTCCTTGGGAGGGGCTGCCTGATAGAAAAGGAGGGGGGTGGGTTGGTCAATTACCTTGGGGTGGGTGGGTCTCCCTTTGCTGGTTTTATAGGCGATAGATAATCCTCAGTTTATGACTCATCGCGGACTAGTTTGGCTTAGTGGTTAAGGTAGCAGTCTAGAAACCAGGAGACGGTGAGTTCTAGCCCCGCCTAAGGTATGAAAGCCGACTGGGTGACTTTGGGCCAATCCCCAGGAGGCGGTGAGTTCTAGTCCCGCCTTAGGACTGAAAGAGAGCTAGGTGACTTGGGGCCAATCACTAGGAGACGGTGAGTTCTAGTCCCGCCCTAGGCACGAAAGCCACCTGGATGACTTTATTTAGGCCAGTCACCAGGAGACGGTGAGTTCTAGTCCCACCATAGGCATGAATGCCAGCTGGGTGAGACTTTGGGCCAATCACAAGGCGACGGTGAGTTCTAGTGCCGCCTTAGGCATGAAAGCCAGCTGAGTGACTTTGGGCCAATCACCAGGAGACAGTGAATTCTAGTCCTGCCTTAGGCATGAAAGCCAGCTGGGTGACTTTGGGCCAATCACAAGGCGACGGTGAGTTCTAGTCCTGCCTTAGGCATGAAAGCCAGCTGGGTGACTTTGGGCCAATCACAAGGCGATGGTGAGTTCTAGTCCTGCCTTAGGCGTGAAAGCCAGCTGGGTGACTTTGGGCCAATCACCAGGCGACGGTGAGTTCTAGTCCCGCCTTAGGCATAAATGCCAGCTGGGTGACTTTGGGCCAATCCCCAGGAGACGGTGAGTTCTAGTCCCGCCTTAGGCATAAATGCCAGCTGGGTGACTTTGGGCCAATCCCCAGGAGACGGTGAGTTCTAGTCCCACCTTCGGCATGCGAGTCAGCTGGGTGGCTTTGGGCCAATCACAGCAGTCTTGAGGTCTGTGTTCAGCTGCCTCCTGCCTCCATTCAAAGAAGCCTCTTTGGGTCCTCGGATACTGACCAGCCCTCTTGACGGCTGCCTCTTCTCTCATTCTCAGAGCTGCCCCCCTACTTGGCTACCTCCCCCAAGACTTGGTTGGGACCCCTGTCCTTTTCTACCTGCACCCTGAGGACCGGCCCCTTATGCTGGCCATACACAAGAAAAGTAAGTATAGAACAAACATGCACAGCATGCGAGGTTTTAGCTGGGTTGTTTTTTTTAAAAAAAATCAATTACAAGTTAGTCCTTGACTTACGACCATTCCTTTAGCAACCGTTCAAAGTTAGAACCACGCTGGGGGAGGAAAATGAATCACAACTGGTCCTCGCATTTATGACCGGTCCTTGCAGTTACGACTGTTGCCACATCCCCACGTTCCTGGGAGCACTTGGCAACCAGTGTCCATTTAACAACGGTTGCGGCATCCCAGGAGTCATTTTGTCACCTTCATTTGTCATCTGTTCTGCTTGAGCAGGGGGCTGGACTAGAAGACCTCCAAGGTCCCTTCCAGGTCCGCTCCTATCCTATCCTTTCAATTTCTATTTCTATTTCTATTTCTATTTCTATTTTTTATTCTATTCTATGTTTTCTTCTATTCTATTCCTATTCTATTTTTTAATTCTAATTCTATCCTATATTCTATTCTACTGTATTCTATTATTTTTTATTCTATTCTGTTTTATTCTATTCTATTTCCATTCTCTCCTATTTTCTATTCTATTTCTATTCTATTCTGTTCCTTATTTCTAATTCTGTTGTTATTTTTTTATTCTATTCTGTTTTATTCTATTTTTATTCTATTTTTATTCTAATTCTATTCTGTTCTGTTCTATTCTGTTCTATTCTAATTCCTTATTTCTATTCTATTCTATTCTATTCTATTCTATTCTATTCTATTCTATTCTATTCTATTCTATTCTATTCTATTCTATTCTATTCTATTCTATTCTATTCTATTCTATTCCTTATTCTATTCCTTATTCTATTCCTTATTCTATTCTATTCCTTATTCTATTCTGGTCTGTTCTGTCATTTTTTATTTTATTCTATTTTTATTCTAATTCTATTCTATCCTATTTTCTATTCTATTCTATTCTACTCTACCTTCCCAGCAGGCTTTGGACAAGCAAAGTCTGCCGGATTCATTTAACGACCAGGCGATTCGCTTAACCACCGCAGCGCTTTACTTAATAACCCCGGCCAAAAACGCTTTTAAAAACCGGGCGCGAGTCTCTTAAAAACCGCCTCGCTTAGCAATTGGAAAGCCTGGATTCCCGTCGTCGTAAGTCGAGGACTCCCTGCGCCCGCTTGAACTACGGGAAGTTCGGCCTAGCGGTTGTTGCTGCTGCTGCGGTTTGCCCTGACCCCCTTCCCTCTCTCTCCCCCTCCCCTTTTCCCCCCCCCAGTCCTGCAACACGCCGGTCAGCCCTTCGACCACTCGCCCATCCGCTTCTGCGCCCGCAACGGCGAGTACGTGACCATCGACACCAGCTGGTCCAGCTTCGTCAACCCCTGGAGTCGCAAAGTCTCTTTCATCATGGGCCGGCACAAAGTCCGGACGTGAGTGCGAAACCTGCGTGAGAGAGCTCCGGACCGGGGTGGGTGGGTGTATCTATCTCGCTCTTTTGTCAGGCTGAACGAAGCCCCCGGCGGAGAGGGAGGCCGGGGATCCGCCTCCAGGAGAGAGGGGGGAGGAGCTTAGCCAGGGCGGGGGGATGATTCCCCAACCCCCATCGTCCTGTGCCTGGCTAAGCTCCTCCCACTTTCTTCCGGGTAGGGAGGAGAGGTTAGCTGACTTTCAAGATGGGGCCAGAGAAGGTCCTTTGGCTGACCAGATAACCTTGTTCTGGTGGAAGACGGGGGGGACTACATCTCCCAGGATTCCCCAGCCAGCGTTGCTGGCTGGGGAATCCTGGGAGATGTAGTCCCCCCGTCTTCCACCAGCCAAGGTTGAGACACATTGCAACAAGAGGCAGCTGCGGAACGACAGCGGATAGGATTTCAAGCCAGGATCCGCTTTGGCTGTGCTGGCTGGGGATTCTGGGAGTTGCAGGCCCAGCCTTTCTGGAAGACGGCGGGGAAGGCGGCAAAGGGGGGGGGAGGGGAGGGTGAGATGGAGAGGAAGGAGGAGAGCGGCTGGCCGTAGGCGTCTTCCTCCCGGGAATTGGGTGGGGGGAGTGGGGGGAGTGTAGAAGGAGGGGGAGGATGAGAGGGTCTCCTGACCTCCTCCGCCTTTGCCGGCCTCAGGAGCCCCCTGAACGAGGACGTCTTCACGGCGCCCAAAGTCTTGAAGTCCAGGGCTCTGGAGGTGGACATCCAGGCGCTCTCCGAGCAGATCCATCGTCTCCTGTTGCAGGTGAGGCCTTCCCTCCCCTCCCTCCGTCTCCCTCTCCCCTCCCTCCTTTCCATTCCGCCTCCCTCCCTCCTTTCCTTTCCTTTCCTTCCCCTCCCTCAATCCCTTCCTTCTCTCCTTCCTCCCTCTCCTTTTCATTCCATCTCCTCCCTCCCTCCCTCTCCTTTCCCCTCCCTCCCTCCCTCCTTTCTTTCCTATCTTCCTTCTCTCCTTCCTCTCTCATTCCCTGCCTGCCTCCCTTTCCTTCCTTCCTTCCTTCCTTCCTTTCTTCCCATTCCAACTCTTTCCTCCCTCCCTTTCATTTCACCCCTTCCTTCCTTACCTCTTTTCCTTCCTTCCTTCCTTCCTTCCTTCCTTCCTTCCTTCCTTCCTTCCTTCCTTCCTTCCTTTTCATTCCATCTCTTCCCTCCTTCCCTTTCCTTTCACTTCTTCCTTCTTTCCTTCCTTCCTTTCTGCCTGCCTCCCCTTCTTCCTTTTCCTTCCAACTCCTCCCTCCCTTTCCTTTCACTTCTTCCTTCTTTCCTTCCTTCCTCCTTCCTTCCTTCCTTCCTTCCTTCCTTTTCATTCCATCTCCTTCCTCCCTCCCTTTCATTTCACCCCTTCCTTCCTTCCTTCCTTCCTTCCTTCCTTCCTTCCTTTTCATTCCAACTCCTCCCTCCCTTTCCTTTCACTTCTTCCTTCTTTCCTTCCTCCCTCCTTCCTTCCTTTCTGCCTGCCTCCCCCTCCTTCCTTTTCATTCCATCTCCTTCCGCTCCCCTTCCTTCCTCCTCCCTCTCCCTTCCCTCTCCCTTTTTTCCTTCCTCTCTTTTCCCTCCCTTTTCCCCTCCTCCTTTCCCTCCGTCGGCTCTTACCCGGCTCCTGTCTCCCTGCCAGCCTGTGCACAGCAGCGGCGCCCTCGGCCTTTGCAGCAGCTCGGCCTCCCGCGAGCAGTTGCTCAGCATTGCCTCCTCCAGCGACAGCAACCCCCCAGAGGAGGACCAGGCTCTCCGGCCGGTAAGTGCGCGCGCGCGCGGGAGGGTGGAGGTGGGGGTGTTCCAGGGCCTCTCGGGGTGGGGGTGTGTGGTGCTGGGGTTTTCCTCCCGAGCAGCTTGGTCTCATGGGCTCCAGGTGGCATCGTCCTAACCCCCTCCTCCTCCCCCCCCCAGCTGGAGCCCAACGAAAGAGCCCACCTTGGGGATTGAGGGAGGCCTCCTGCCAAAACCTTTGGAGCGATGGAGGGCCACGAGTGGAGGGGAGGCTCTGGGGGAAGGGGCTGTCCTCACTCTGCCTGCCTCTGGATCCCAGATGACCTTCCAGGAGATCTGCAAGGATGTCCACATGGTGAAGAACCAGGGCCAGCAAGTCTTCATTGAGTCCCGGGTCAAGCCGATGCCCGTCAGAGCCTCTCGGCCAGGTAAGAAAAGTGCCCCCCGCCATCCTCTTCCTCCTCCTTGCTCTCCTTTAATTTCTTCTCTTCCTCCTGAATCCCTTCGCCTCCTCCTCCTCCTCTTCCTCCTCCTCCGCTTCCAACCGTTTTCCTCCTCCCCCTCGTTGCACACGCGCAAGCCCGTGAGCCACTGCAGTGCCTTTATGCGGGTTGACGTTTGCCAAAAACTCCCAGGGGGTTTTCCTCCTGCGTTTCCTCCACCTGCCTCGCGGTCTGGTCTTCCCCAAGTCAAGGTTGTTCTTCCTCTTCTCCGCCTTGCCTTCCCAGCTCTGGATCCGCCCATCAGTCACGCCGGGCAATCCAATGAGATTTTGAGGGTGACGGAGAAGAGGGCGGGCAAGCCGGCCACCTCCGAGGACTCTGTGCAGAAGGAGCCTTCCAACTACTCCTATCAGCAGATCAACTGCCTGGACGGCATTATCCGGTAAGGCTTCGGCCAAATGGACAGTGCTCCCAGTTGGGGCGAGAGGATTTGCTGTCGGTCTTTGGAGATCTCTCTGAGATCTCCCTTCTTCCGTGCTGGCTCCTTTCTGTCCCCGGCCTAGCTGAGCGCTCAATTTCTGCTCGGCTGCTCATCCTTTGAGAAAAGGGCAGCATTTGCAGCCCAGCCCTGATTTCTCTTCCTGCGCAGAAGCTTTGGCAATAAAGCAGTTTAGTTAGAAGATTCCTGTGCATAGCCTATCGGCAATAAAGCTGTTTAGTTAGAAGATTAATGCGCATAGCCTATCGGCGATAAAGCAGTTAAGATAGAAGATTCCTGCACCGAGGCTTTCGGCAATAAAGCAGTTCTGTTAGAAGATTCCTGTGCAGAGGCTTTCAGCAATAAAGCAATTTAGTTAGCAGATTCCTCGGCAGAGGCTTTTAGCAATAAAGCAGTTTAGATAGAAGATTCCTGTGCACAGGCTTTTAGTGATAAAACAGTTTACAAGACTCCTGCGCAGAGGCTTTCGGCAATAAAGCAGTTCAGTTAGAAGATTCCTGCGGAGAGGCTTTCGGCAATAAAGCAGTTCAGTTAGAAGATTCCTGCGGAGAGGCTTTCGGCAATAAAGCAGTTCAGTTAGAAGATTCCTGTGCAGAGGCTTTTGGCAATAAAGCAGTTAAGGTAGGAGATTCCTGCGCAGAGGCTTTCGGCAATAAAGCAGTTCAGTTAGAAGATTCCTGCGCAGAGGCTTGCAGCAATGAAGCAGTTTAATTGGTCCGTCACGTGGGCACCCGTGCCTGATCCTTGGTTGTCCTTTCACATCTCCCCCCTCCTTCCCTCCCTACAGATATTTGGAAAGCTGTAACATCCCCAGCCGGGTAAAACGCAAGTGTGGTTCCTCCTCCTACACCACCACCTCCAATTCGGACGACGACAAGCAGAAAGTGTGCAAACAGGTGGCTGCACAGAGCAAAGGTGGGTTTCCTCCCTTCCTCCCCCCCCAAAAAAACCCCTCCGCTGCTCCCTGTTTCCCCTTCCTCCAGGTGCCGCTTCTGGGCTTCTCCCTGGTCCGTCTCGGGAACCCCGAAACCTCCAGCTCTTCCCTGTTTCTCTCTCCTTCTTTTGTGCCTGGCACGGAGACGGGGTCTTGCTCCTGCTCCTCCTCGGGGTCCCCAGAGCTTCTGCTGCCGCCCTCCCCACAGGGGGGGGGTATCTCCCCATGGTGCTGGAGGGGGGGAATCCACCCAGATAGGGCTCTTTCCGGCCGTTCCCCGGGCCTGCCTCGCAGGGGTAAACCCAACCAAGGTTTTGGCATCTCGGCGGCGTCTCTGCCCTGCTGATCGGCGTGCCCTGGGACCCACCTTGCCCCGAGTTCTAATTAGCCCGTGTCTCTTGGCTCGGCGCGTCTCAGAAGCCCTTGGACACCCCCACCCTCCCTTGCCCCGAGTTCTAATCTAGCCCTTGTCTCTTTGCTCGACGCGCCTCAAGAAGCCCTGGGACACCCCACCCTCCCTTGCCCTGAGTTCTAATCTAGCCCTTGTCTCTCTGCTCGACGCGCCTCAAGAAGCCCTGGGACACCCCACCCTCCCTTGCCCCGAGTTCTAATCTAGCCCTTGTCTCTTTGCTCGACGCGCCTCAAGAAGCCCTGGGACACCCCACCCTCCCTTTGCCCCGAGTTCTAATCCAGCCCGTCTCTTTGGTTGGCGCGCCTCAAGAAGCCCTGGGACACCCCCACCCCCTTGCCCCGAGTTCTAATCCAGCCCTTGTCTCTTTGGTTGGTGCGTTTCAGAAAAACTCTGGGACAGCACACACACACACACACACACACACACACACACACACACACCCTTGGCCCCAAGTTCTAATCCAGCCCCTGTCTCTTTGGACAGATGTGCCTGAGGAGAGGCTGCCGGCCGCAGCCAGACGGCCAGAGAGGGAAGAGCCCGGGACGGCGGCAGCTGCCACCGTGGTGGGTGGCCCTCTGACGCCGCTGGCCTTGCCTAGCAAAGCCGAGAGCGTGGTGTCCGTCACCAGTCAGTGCAGCTTCAGCAGTACCATCGTCCACGTGGGAGACAAGAAGCCCCCGGAGTCGGGTAGGGGACGCACCCACCTGGCTTTTATGGGAACGTCCAGGCCGGGGCAGGTTGGGGGGGCGGCACCGAGGGGGGGGAGGAGGGGGATTCTTGAAGGAAGGAAGACGAGCTGGGAAGGGTCGAGGTGGGAGGCAGGTTGATGGAGGGAAGGGGGGGTGTCTTCAGTTGGAGAGTTGGGTATTTTGGGGGGCAAAACGGGGCAAAACTCACTTGACCAATGTCTCGCTTAGCGACATCAATTTTGGGCTCTGTTGTCCTACGTCAAGGACTAGCTTTAAGGGTAGGCAACCTTGGCTCTTTGATGGCTGGTGGACTTCAACTCCCAGAATTCCTCAGCCAGCATGGGGGAACCGTGGCCCCTTCATGACTTGTGGACTTCAACTCCCAGAATTCCTCAGCCAGCGTGGGGGAACTATGACCCTTTGATGACTTGTCGACTTCAACTCCCAGAATTCCTCAGCCAGCATCATGGCAACTGTAAGCTGCCTGGGGAATGCTAACTGGCTGGCTGGGGAACTCTGGGAGTTGAAGTCCACATATCTTAAGGTTGCCACGATGGCTGGGGAACCCTGGGAGTTGAAGTCCACCCATCCTACGGTTGCTACGGCGGAGAGACTGCGACCTAGGCGCAGAGAGCGGAGACCTCCCAGGGAACAAATCCTAGGAACTATGGCCCCCTCGATGACTCGTGGACTTCAACTCCCAGAATTCCTCAGCCAGCCACGGCTCAGCTTGGAAACCTCTCCCTTTCCCCTCAGCCTGGCTGGCTGAGGAATTCTGGGAGTTGAAGTCCACGAGTCATAAAAGAGCCAAGGTTGCCTTACCCCTGGACTAGCTCGATTCCTACCAGGAGCAGCTAATCAAAAACCATACAATTGAATTAAAAAAAAGGGAAAAAAAGAAAATCAAAAAAGAAAATCAAAAACAAGTAAAATGAATGCTGGAGAGAATTTAAGTTCAGCCAGTCATTTGGCCCATCACCATGGTCCCACTTCTTCATGGGGGTCCTTACCTGCAAACCCTCCCCCCCCCCGCGCTCCACCCCTATCATGGGGGTCTCTATTTGGCTTTGGGGACTCATTGCAACTGGATGACTTGTCGGCTGTTTATTTTTATTATTTTGGTGGGCTGTTGGTGAACATCCAGTCGTGGGAGGGGGATGTGGGTTTTGGAAGATCACAGTTAATAATAATAACAATAACAATAACAATAAATAATAACAATAATAATTAATAATAATAATTAATACTACTACTACTACTACTACTACTAATAATAAGAATACTAATAATAATAATAAGAATACTAATAATAATAATAATAATAATAATAATAATAATAATAATAATAATAATAATATAACAATGCTGATGCTGATGATGAAGAGAGAGGAGGAGGAGGAGAAATAGTAGTTGGAAGGGACCTTGGAGGTTATCTAGTCCAACCCCCTGCTCAGGCGGGGAAAGACACTCGGGCGCTGTCGTAAGTAACTTTCTTTTGAGGGAGGGGCTGTCTCTCATAAATTCAAACGATTGCTAAGTTGTGACAGACCACCACCGCCACCCCCTCAAAATCCCCTGGTGAGAAAGGTTGCAAAATGGGTCAAAACCCGCGTAAGAACTGTTGCAACGGGAGATTTGGGGCTCACGTTTTTAAGAAGAGACTGGAGGGCCATTTGTCTGAGATGGTATATAGGGTTTCCTGCCTGAGCAGAGGGGTTAGACTAGATGACCTCCAAGGTCCCTTCCAACTTCTTTTTTTCCTCCTCCTCCTCCTCCTCTTCTTCCTCCTTCTCATCCTCTTTCTACTCCTCCTCTTCCTCCTTCTTCTCTTTCTCCTACTCCTCTTCTCCTCCTTCTCTTTTCCTCGTTATTGTTATTATTATGGTGTCGTCGTCAATCGAGGACCTAGCTGATTTAAAAGGAAGACCCAGCTGTGTAAACACGGAGGATGGTGTGTTTCCGGGAGGATGGAAAGCCGTGGAGAGGCTGACCTCCCTGTTTCCCGTTTGGCTGTTTCTTCCTCCTCCTCCCCCTCCCCCTCTCCAGATATCGTCATGATGGAGGAGACGGCGCCCAGCGTGGCCCCCGACCGCGAGCAGCAGTACCGCAGGGTGGGCCTGACCAAGGAGGTCCTGTCCGTCCACACGCAGAAGGAGGAGCAGGACTTCCTCACCCGCTTCAAGAACCTCAGTCAGCTGCGCGTCTTCAGCTCCCCCGCCAGGCCCAGCTGGCAGGAGCTGCACCGGCCCCGGGTCCAGGAGGAGCGAGGTGACCCTGGAGGAGGGGAGGGCAGTCACGGGATGGGAGGAGGGTGGAGCCTCCTCTTCCTCTATCCGCTCTTCCCCTCCCTTGCTTCTTCCTCCTCCTCCTCCCCTCACAATCCCTTCTAGCACTGATGATGTTACCTAGTTGGGTCATGAAACGTCTGCAAGAAACCCCCCCAAGCTCAGAGAGCACCAAGGACCCCACAGTCCTTCCTTCCTTCCTTCCTTCCTTCCTTCCTTCCTTCCTTCCTTCCTTCCTTCCTTCCTTCTCCTCCCTTTTAGCACTGATGAGGTTCCCTATTTGGGTCATGAAACGTCTGCAAGGAAACCCCCCCAAGCTCAGAGAGCACCAAGGACCCCACAGCCCTCCTCTCCTCCTCCTTCTTCTTCTCTTCCCCCTTATTCTTTCCTTCCTCTTCTTCCTCCTCTTCCCTCCTCCTTCGTCCTCTTCATCCAACCCCTTATCCCTCCTTCTCTTTTTCCTCTTCCTTCTCCCTTCTGCTTCCTCTTTCCTGCTCCCCCCTCCTGCTCTTCCTCCTCCTCCTCCTCCTCCTCATCTTCTTCGTCCCTTTCGCTCCTCCAGGATCCAGAGGCCTGCGCCAGGGACCTCGTGGGTCGAGCGGCCGGGTCCGTGGCTGGAAGTCCAAGGCCAAGCGCATCAGGCAGAACAAATCCTCGGACAACTGCAGCTCTGCCCAGAACTCAGCTGGGTCGCCCCCCCAGCTGCCCTCCCCCCCAGCTGCCCCCTCTTGGCCCCCCTCGGGCCCTTCTCCGCCCACTCTCCCGAACATATCCTACCCGGCCGTTATGCCCACCTACCCGATCCCTGTCTTTCCCCCTCGCCCCACGGTGCCCCCAACCACCGAGCCTTCGCAGACCCCCTTGCCAGCCCCGCAGTTCCCCACCTCCCTCGTCACCCCCATGGTGGCCCTCGTCCTGCCCAACTACGTCTTCCCCCAGATCAACAGCCCCCTCCCCCAGACGTACTTTCCCGGCGGACCTGTTTTCCCCTTCGCAGCGCCGCAGCCGGGCAGCACCACGCTGGCCCCCGGGCCTGAAGCCGGCCTGCAAGTGCCCTCCCCCTCTTCCACCCCACACTCCATTAGCCAGCCCGAGCGGGCCGAATCCCCGCTCTTCGAGTCGCGCTGCAGCTCCCCGTTGCAGCTGAACCTGCTCCAGATGGAAGAACTCCCCAAGCCGAGTGACCGGCAAGAAGCTAGCATGAGCGGTCAAGCGGGACCAGCCGGCACCTCCGCAGACTGGGCTGGAGTGGCCGGCGGGCAGGGCTTGGTGAACAAGCTCGGCCCTCCGAAAGAAACCTGCATGGTGAGCGGCGCCAGGGCTAAAGTATTCTCGGTCTTTCCGAGCATGTCCCTTTCCTGGGAACAAGTCAGATCTTTGATCCCGGGTGAGAGCGGTCCTCGCTGGCCGCGGGGATGGCCTGTCCTTCCTTCGGCCGCCGAGGTGCCTCCAATCCTAGCAGCGAGTCGGTTGCAGGTTCATTCTGTACGATCCAAATCTGGGACGTCACCGTTCTGTTTTTATGATTTTAATTGGCTTGTAGCGTAAAATAGGAAGATACAAAAGCGAATAATAGGGAACAAAAGGGAAAAAGAGAAGTGTGGGAATGGGGGGGAAGGAAAAGAAGAAAAAAGGCGTTGACTCCCTCTGTTGCAGTAAAATAAGGCCATTACGTTGAACATTGATCTTCACCTTTTTACATTTCTATAGTAGTATGAACTAGCCGTGTCTAATCAATCTAATCAGCAAAAGCCAAAATCAAAAGATCCCTTTTTTCCCCACCTCAAGCCCCAAATCCCTAAGCGGTAGAAACGAAAGTACTTAATATTCTTTCATCAAAACAGTCGATTTAGCCGTCTCTGCTCATTCAGTCAGTCTTTGTAGCCATCCGTTTATGGGGGGAATCGCAAACATCCTTCCATTTTGGGCCGTAGAGCAGTCTTGCTGCCGTTAACGATATAAAATCGAAGAGTTCCAAAAAATTTTTTTTCCCCCCTCAAAAGTCTTTTTCCATTAGACCCAGAAAGAAAGTTTCTGGTTTAATCTTCACATTCACGTTAAGGATTTTCTGCATTAAAATATGAACCCTACTCTGATGTTTCTGCGCTTTTATCACATGTCCACCCGAAACGATTAAAGAAAAAGTCGCTTCTCCCAATCCGGGACTTACTTAATCTTGTGAGATTCTTAACGGGAAAAGTTTTAGTTTTTGCTCCAATGTGAGCTGGACGAGGAGATCGAGATTGCGAGGAGGGTGGCAAGGAGGGAACAGCGGCCGTGGGAACGGGTGATTCCGGGGTTTGCCGGAAAGGAGCCTGGTCTTGGAGGAGGATGCTTGTTCCTGCTCCTAACCTGGGCCATCTTCCCCTTCCAGGTGGAAGCTCACGATTCTTCCAACAACGACGCTTTGTCCAGCTCCAGTGACCTGCTGGATCTCCTCCTGCAAGAAGATTCTCGTTCGGGCACTGGATCGGCGGCCTCGGGCTCCATGGGCTTGGGATCCAACGGGGAGAGCACCTCTGCCAGCGGGACCAGTAAGTCCTGGAACCGGGTTGCCTGGGATGATCCGGGCGAGCCTCCGACACTTTGCCGCCAACCGGGCTCCATTTTGGAACCAGAAATCCTGCTCTCAGGAGATTTTCACCAGCAGTTGCTTGCTGGGTGCCTTTTTTTTTCTTCCCACTACGGGGGAGAATTTTTCCTGTATGCAAACCGCTTCGTTTCCCCTCTCTGCAGCAAGCAGCAAGAGTAGCAACACCAGCAAATACTTTGGCAGCGTCGACTCGTCCGAGAACGATTTACGGGCCAAGCAGCGATCCGAGGCGGAGGACAACGAGCACTTCATCAAATACGTCCTCCAGGATCCCATCTGGTTGCTGATGGCGAACACCGACGACAAGGTCATGATGACGTATCAGCTCCCAGCCAGGTGAGCCATTTCCCACGGGTGCTTCTCGGGTTTCTCTCGATCCTCTCGGGATCCAGATTTAGCATTCGCCGAGAGGGAAGAAAACGGGAGCTTCTTTTCCGGGTATCGTTAAGGGGGGAACGTTGGAATTAGAGAGGGGGTTTTTTGCTTGCTTTAGTTTGGGTTGAAGTCTGGGGGACCGGGGGGGGGGGTGTCACTTCTGGCTCCTAGGCCAGTTCTGTGGCATTTCTGACCGTCTTGTCTCCTCCGCAGGGACATGGAGACGGTCCTCCGGGAGGATCGGGAGAAGCTAAAACAGCTGCAGAAGCAACAGCCGAGATTCACGGAAGAGCAGAAGAAGGAGCTGGCAGAAGTGCACAGCTGGGTCCAGAAAGGGCTCTTGCCCAAAGCCATCAACGTCACGGTGAGGCGATAGGCAGCGCCCGGGTGAGGGAGGGGCGGCGGGAGCAACGAGGGGGCACTGGAATAACAGAGTCAAAAGGGACCTTGGAGGTCTTCTAGTCTGGCCCTCTGCTCGAGCAGGAGACCTTATACCATTCCACACAAACGGCTGTCCAGTCTCTTCCTGAAAACCTCCAGCGATGGAGCACCCACAGCTTCTGGTGGTAAGAAGTTCCACTGGCAAAATGGTGCTCGCTGTTAGGAAGTTTCTCCTTAATTCCAGGTTGCTTCTCTTGGTTTCCATCTGTCGCTTCTTGTCCTGCCTTCAGGCGCTTTGGAGGATAGGTGGAACACCCCCACTTCTTTGGGGCAGCCCCCTCAAAATATTGGAAGATGTTATGTCTCCCCCCCCCCCGCCCCTCCAAGTCCTTCTTATTAAATTAGACATACCCAATATCTACAGGGAGACGTGGTGGCTCAGTGGGTTAGGATGCTGAGCTTGTCGATCAGAAGGTCAGCAGTTTGGCGGGTCGAATCCCGAGTGCCGCATAACAGACTGAGCGCCTGTTACTCGTCCCAGCTTCTGCCAACCTAGCAGTTCGAAAGCACGTAAAAATGCAAGTAGAAAAATAGGGACCACTATGGTGGGAAGGTAGCAGCGTTCCGTGCGCCTTTGGCGTCTAGTCATGCCGGCCACATGACCACGGAGACGTCCTCGGACAAGCACTGGCCCCTAGAGTTGAAAACGACTAGCACGCATGTGTGGGGGAACCTTTACCTTAATATCTACAGCCATTCTTCGTATCTTTTAGCCTCTCTAGGTTGTTTAATCAGCTTTGTTGCTCTTCTCTGCACTCTTTCCAGAGTCTCAACGTCTTTTTTATATTGTGGAGAATCATCCCTGTTAGGTCGTTTAGCGCACAAGTGTTAATTTACCCTCAGTGGATTTATTGACTTAAAGCAAGGGAACCGCGGTTCTCCCGCTATCTGTCATCGGCTCTCTAGGCACATACAGGAAAACCTCGGCTTACGACCATTGTTAAGGGAGTCCGTAACCACATTTGTTAAGTGCATCCGGCTTCCCCCCTTTAACTTTGCTTGTCAGAAGGTTGCAAAAGGAGATCATGTGATGCTGGAATGCTGCGACCGTCACAAGTACAGGCCACTTGCCGAGCCTCTGAATTTTGATCACGTGACCATGGGGATGGTGCAACGGTTGTAAGTGTGAAAGATGACCAGATATCACTTTTTTCAGTGCCACTAAGTGAATGGTCGCAATTTGAGGACCACCTGTAGAATATCGGCTACCTAACCCCAACCTTAACCCTAAGCCTTAACCTTAAACCTAACCTTAGCCTTAAACCTAACCTTAAATCTAACCTTAACCTTAAACCTAACCTTAACCTGAAACCTTAAACCTAACCTTAGGCTTCCGGTTCCGGATCCCGGCATGGCCAGACGCGCGAGGGGAACGTTCCTCGCGTCGCCTGGATTTCTTCGCTGAGGGACCCCTGTAAAGGGGTCGAAAGTCGCCCTGGAGGGGCGATGAGCGGGGGAGAGGATTCCGAGCGGCGGTAGAAGGGCGGCGGCCCTCCCGTCGGCTTGGAGCAACTCTCCGAACCGACGAAGAAAGGATCGGCCACTCCCATGGCCCATCGTTTCAGCCGTTTCCTGTCGAAGCCAAAATTACAACAAAGCACTTAACTGGGTGAGATTTGCCTTCTTCTTTTCCTGACTGTCTACCTTTTCCTGGTAAAAGCTTCCTGAATTTGCTTCCCCTTGCGAGGAGAGAGGGAAGGGATTTTTTTTTCCCCCACCCTCCTTAATGGTGGCGTCTGTCTACATCGGGAGAGGAAAAAAAGCCTTGAACTAAATACTAATTAATTGGACTTACTGCCTTTCTATTTTTGGCCCAAAATTCCTATACTCACAGAAATGGACTTATTCTACCTATTTGACTAAAAAAGGGGACAAAAAAGAAATAAGTAAAAAGACTCAAAATTGATAAAATCTACTCTGTCTAAAAAAGATTTTAAGTACTCTGGGGACCTCTAGTGGCCATGCCTGATACAGCAAGTTAATATTATTGAGAAACTGACCTTGGCATTAAGATAAAAACATGAAACAGCTGGAGATGAATTTAGCTTAGACCTGTGGAGGTGGACACTTAACTGACTTTTGTTTGAAAATTTGCCTCCACTAAGGACTATCTATAATTACTACAAAATGGAGACTAATCAGCCACAAACCTCTCTTGGTTATAAGCTTATACTTGAAACAGTCTATAAAGTCACTGAGATGTCTATCTCCAGGCTGAAAAATTTAGGTGCCAACTCCAGTTCACAAACTGAAACCCAGACTTCAACTAAAGAATTTACAATTCAAAATACCACAAAATTGGAAGGAACCACTATTGAGGCAGAGGAATTATAAGCAACAACAACAAGGCACTGAAAGAAAATAATATCCAAAATTTGATTCCACTCAAAGAACCTACAATTTTAAAAAAAAGTACGAGAAACTATTACTAAGACAGACAACCCAAAAGACCAAGAACAAATTATGGAAAAACTTAATACTCAACTTTTGACCTTTTTCTAAGCCTACAATTCCAGAAGTATACTATGCGCAAGATAGTGATGCCAACATGGAGGACGCCGAAGACCAACAGCCTGTGGAAAGCCTACTAGACAGTCAACTAGATATTAGAGCAAATAGAGTGGAATCAACAGGGCAACAATACAATGAGTAGAAATGGTATAAACTTTGTGCATTATTGATGGTTGGATGGCCGCCTCTGGTACAAATAATATGCACGGAGATCTATTTGGCAGTCTAAAAGTCTTTGGTCTGGAAACCCGATTGGCAAAAAAAAGAAACCCAGAGTTAGATTTTAAAAAAATTGAGTTTCTAGAGAATCATTACAGGCCATTTTGTTAGTAATCAGTGACCTATTAGGATCTGAAATAGAAAAATGTTTATGAGATAGAATTAGAATGTGTTTAAGTACTGATTAGGCTTATTTCAAGCATTATAATTTATACATTGACATCATGGAAATTTGGCTGTTAAAATTTTGGTTATAAGTTTGGTTATAAGATTGATAAATATAAGTTGTCCTATTGGTAACTTGTGATGTATTAAAATGTGAAATAGAGAATGTTGATTAGGTAGAGTCTTAACTATGGTGTGTGTATGTTAGATGTTACAATCTTTGGTGTAATAAAATAAGGGAAATTTGGGTTGCGAATACCATTTGGGATGTTATTAAAGGTTAAATTTGAATACGATAAGATCAAAATTAGATAAAATTTAATAACAGGACATGGATATATTTTATTGAAATTGGACTGATAAATGTTGTTTTAATTCACCATGCTATTCTTAAAAAATCGTTAGTTTAAACACGCTGCATTGAATGTTAAGGGAAATAGAGAAGGATGCTATGACAATGTAGCCCGAACTATGTATTGAAAACTCTGTTATTCAATTGACGATTACCCAGGTACCATGCTGCTTTCTAAATATATAGCTTTTAAATTGGGAAACCAATAAAACCCTAACCTTAAACCTGTGCTGGCGAACCTACGGCACGGGTGGCACGCAGAGCCTTCTCTTGTGGGCACACGCACCGTTGCCCCAGTCCTAGGCCTTCAGCTGGGTTTTATAAAACCTTTTCGCTTTAGGCCACCGTGTGCAAAAAAAAAAAAAAAAAAAGGTTCGTTCAATCAATGTCAATTTCTCACGGAGAAAAAATCTCGCAAAGTTGGAATTGATTGATTGAACTTTTGAGTCCCACCCAGTCTGCCGTTACCACCACAGCCATGCCCACCCAACGGGCCACGCCCACCCGGTACCCGACGATACATAAGTGGGTTTTAGGTTGCAGTTTGGGCAGTCGGTCTCTAAAAGGTTTGCCACCACTGCCCTAAACCTTAAAAGTAAAACCTTCAACCTAACCCTAGCTTTAACCCTAGCCCTAACCCTCAACATTAAACTTAACCCTAAATCTTGAACCTTAAATCTAAGCCTAGCCATGACCCTAACCTTAGCCCTAGCCCTAGCCCAGGGGTAGGCAACCTCGGTTCTTTTATGACTCGTGGACTTCAACTCCCAGAATTCCTGAGCCAGCCATGCTGGCTCAGGAATTCTGGGAGTTGAAGTCCACGAGTCATAAAAGAGCCGAGGTTGCCTAGCTCTAAATCTTAACCCCCCTAAATCTAACCCTACATCTTAAACGTAACCCTAGTCATAGCCCTGAAGCAGAGGTCCCCAACCTTTCAGGCACCAGGGACCAGTTCCGTGGAGAGAGGTTTTCCTGTGTGGGTTTGTGTGCTGCCTGTATCCCCCAGATTTGTGTGGCCTGGTACCGGTCCATGGACCGAGGGTTGGGGACCCCTGCCCTAAACCTTAAAATATAACCCTGATGTCTAACCCTAGCCCTGACCCACCTAGTCCACCATAAGCTAACCCGCCTCTCGTCTTCCTCCCCCTCCGGGGTGGGGTTTTGTTTCTCTTCCCCTTCAGGCTTGCGTCGAGTGCGAGAGCAATGCTGCCTGCCAGGCCACCCCCCTCTATGACGTCGAGATCCAGGACATGGACCTGAACGGCATGCTGGAGCCGATGGAGGAGGGCCCCGGGGCCCAGCTCCCTCTGCCTTCCTTGCCGCTGGAAATGGCCATGGAGGAAGAGGAGGCCGGAGAGAATCAGGACCAGCCGCACCCGTCAGACGCAGAAGCGCAAGGGACCAGCTAAGCCCTGGCAAAGGACTACTACACACCTTTTGAGGTTGCTCGCACGAGGAGAGGCGCTGCTGAGCGGCAGGTGTCAGACCCCGAGGCAGCTGGCGGGGCTCTCCACACAGAGGACCCCGTTGTTGCCTTGTTTAACCAGAACCTCCGGACTGGCGGGGTCTCCAGGGATAGCCCCCCTTGCCCTTCGCTGGCACCCTCCTCTCCTTCAACTGGACCAGCCGCTTTGATCCTCGCGGCATTCAGGAGGGTGCGGACCCAGAGGGCCCAGGAAATTGGGAAAGGGGTAGTTTGAGTTTTTATGTATTTATTTTTGACAATTGGTCATTGGTTGTTTACTGGTGTTTTGTTTTTTTTACGGATAACCGCAGCCGAGTCCCAGCAAGGGGCCTGGCTGGCAGCGCTGAACATAGTAATAAATGGTGATGATGACGATGATAATAATAAAAGAGGTGATTTGCAGAGCGAGATGTCGACACATCCCCTTTTGTCCCCTTTGCCACAACTTTTCTTAGCTCGAGGTCCGAGAAGCTGCCCAGAGATTCCCCAGAAGAGATTTTCTCGGTGGGGTCCTTGGGGGGGGGGGTTTCTTCGTTTCCTTGCAGGTGTTTCGTGACCCAACTAGGGGGCGTCATCAGTGCTAGAAGAGAGTGGGGATTTGCTTTCTGTTTATGTGTCAGGGCCAGTGGGACTATTGTTGTTCTTGGTGGTTCCTTGAGTGGGTGTTCTGTACCAGCCTGCTACCGGCCCTGCAACAAAAGCAGGGACGACCCCTTTACAAACGGCAAGAGGCTGGAATAACGTCTGCCACATTTATTACTACAAAAACAAACAAGACACGAACCAAGATACAGGAGCTTTGAAACACTATCTGAGCGGTTGCTTTCAGCAAACCAGCCCTTCCCACACATTCCCTTTATAAAGAGTTCAGGGCGTAGCTTCTCTCTGCCTCCTTCCGAGAAGCCCCACTGCCTTCCTCTGTTTCTCCTACTTGACTGCCTCCTGCGTCGGGCGTCCTTGAACAGGGCCAGCTGTGGGTCATCTTCATCCACGCTGACAGGCTCACACAGCTGGGTCTGCGTTGTGACCAGGTGGGAGGGGCCTGGCTGAGGGCTCTCATCAGCAAGATCTTCAACCCCCTCAGCAAGGTCTTCAACACCCCCCTCCTCCTGATTCGTCCGACCCAACTGCCGAACCCACAGGCTGACCCTGAATCACAACAGTGGGCTTTTGTGTACTGTGTGATTGCCTGTCTGAATTGGTGGTGACAAACGTATATAAACAGAGAACAAACCCCCCCCCCCCAACTTTTCTTCTAGCTCTGATGCTGCTGCCTAGTTGGGTTGTGAAACATCTGCAAGGAAACCACCAAGATCAGAGAGCACCAAGGACCCCACAGTTCTCCTCTTCCTCCTCCTTCCTCCTAGCACTGATGATGTTCCCTAGTTGGGTCACGAAACGTCTGCAAGGAAACAAACCAGCTCAGAGAGCACCAAGGACCCCTCACTTCAACCTTGAGCTACAAAATATTCTCTGTTGGAGCTTATCTTCACCCAACTAATCAACTTTTCTAATTTATTATTATTCCCCCCCCCCCAACTCTGCTCCATCTATGACTGCCGTTGACGTGCATCACCTGTTTGTTTCCTGTTGCCAATACTTTTCCTGACTTTTGCCGGCTCTGGCCCCTTTGAGGAAGAGGGATCCATCTTTCTCTTTAAAAAACACGTTCCGACCTGGGGACCCAACGGGCCAAAGAGGAATCTTTTTCCTAGGGGAAAGATTCTTCGATTCGTTCCTTGGGATCTGGAGGGAGAGACTTCGGGCCGTGTTTTTCCCCTGCCGTTTTCCTCCTTGCAAATTCCCCTTGCGCTGTTTGGAATCGCACGAGTGGCAAAAAGCAGCTTGGGATGAGGCAGGCGTTGATTTTTCGGCGCCTGGTTCTCTTTCGATGGCGCCTGGAATTTCTTCACGGAGAAGCGTTTGGGAAGATGGTTTGGGAGTCGATACGGGACTGAACAGGGCAAGCAGATCTTCCTCGGAGGGTGGTGGTGAAGAACAAGGGAACCATCGTCACCCACTTACCCGGAAGAGAAATTATTTTTTTCCGAAAGGACAACAATGGAGAGCAAATACTTTTTTTCCCCCCTGGCTTTTTCTAAGCAAAAAAAACGCCCCCCCCCAAACAAAACGACAAAACTTTTTGTTCCTTTTAAAACAGTGAAGGACAATTAACCAGTGGAACTCCTTGCCTCCAGAAATAGTGGGCGCTCCATCACTGGAGATTTTTAAGAAGAAGCTAGCTTAGACAGTCACGCGTCTGGGATGGGATAGGTTCTGCTTGAGCGGGGGGCTGGACTAGAAGACCTCCAAGGTCCCTTCCGGCTCTATTCCTATTCTATTTTTATGTTATTCTATTTTATGTTATTCTATTCTCATTCTATTTATTCCATTCCATTCTATTTTTATGTTTATTCTATTCTAATTCTACTCTATTCCATTCCATTCTATTTTTATGTTATTCTATTGTATTCTATTTTTATGTTATTCTATTCTATTCTCATTCTGTTTATTCCATTCCATTCTATTTTTATGTTTATTCTTATTCTTATTTATTCTATTCTTATTCTATTCTTATTCTACTCTATTCTATTCCATTCCATTCTATTTCTATGTTATTCTATTGTATTCTATTTTTATGTTATTCTATTTTTATGTTATTCTATTCTATTCTAATTCTATTTATTCCATTCCATTCTATTTTTATGTTTATTTTATTCTTATTCTTATTTATTCTATTCTTATTCTATTCTTATTCTTATTCTACTCTATTCTATTGCATTCTATTCTATTTTGCTATTCTATTCTATTCTATTCTATTCTATTCTATTCTATTCTATTCTATTCTATTCTATTCTATTCTATTCATGTTATTCTGTTCTATTCTTCCAGCTCTATTCTATTCCAACTATTCAAACCAGTTGGGTAAACTGAGGACTAGCCTCCAAAGTGAAAAAAGGCTTTCATGGAGATCGGTGGGACCCTCCCTTCTGCTTTGGCTGATCAGTGCCAGCAGCTGTGTAGCCCCAGTCAGGTCCTTCCAATGGTCTGGAGGACCTTGTAAGTGACCCACCTCTTCCTCCCTCTTGCAGGGATTCTTGTGTGGTTGTGTTAAAAAAAAACAGTGGATTCAGACATCATCACCTCTGGCTGTCATTGGGCCAAAATACTGCGCAGCCTGTTGTATGTTGTGACTTTCTTGAGAAGTTTTGTTTGTGTGTTGATTCCAGGAAGAGACCGCAAAGCCGCTAGAAGTCCAGAAAAAAGAATGGATCTCTGGATCATTTACGGAAGGGTTTCTGGCTGTGTTTGAAAAGATTTTTTCTTCCTGCTTCTATTTTTTTTTTTTTGGTGGTGGAGGGAAGTCATCGACATGTAGGCTTTGCTTAACGGCCATTTCCTTAACGACCGTTTGCAGTGAGGATGGAGGGGCTCAGAAAGGGAGCTTGGCCACAATTTATGATGTTCTTGGCTGTTTTCCAGTAAAAAAACCGCCTGTCAGATATGCTGGCGTTGCTTGGCGGCCACGGGACCTGCTTAACGGCCGCGATGACTCACAGCAACCGTTGCAAAACCAAGTCAGTTTACTTGGGGACCTGCTTCACGCCCCCTCCTGCCTGACTTAACCACGGAAATTGTGCGGTCGTAAATGGAGGACGATCTGTAATTTAAATTTGTCCTGTAATATCCGGGGCAGACCGAGTCTCCAGGAATGATCATAAGATTTCACCTCGAGTGGGTGCATTTTGTCCTTGAAAGCCGGACTCCTCCTGATTTTTGATCGTTTCATTTCATTTTGACTTCTCTCTTGGAGAGCGAGAGAGAAGTGCTTAGAAGTTTTTGTGAAAAGGATTTAGATAAATCCTTCGGCTAAAAGGATTTGGACCCTCGCTCTCTTTATCTCTCATAAGCCTCCGTGCCTTTTTTTTCGTCCTAATTCTCATTTAGGAAGAGAAGCAATTTACCCATCAGTTTTGGATTGACATGGGAAATAAATGTAGCTAGTTCTGGTTTTACGGCCACAACAGACCCCAAATTTTCTGTTGTTAAGTGAGACATTTGTTCCGGGAGTTTATGACCTTTCTTGCCGGAGTTAGGTGACTCGCTGCAATTGTTAAGTTACTCACATGGTTGTTAAGTGAATCTGGCATTCCCCATCGATTTTTTTTGTGTCCGAAGGTCACAAATGGGGATTGATCACGTCACACACACACACACACACACAGAGACCGGAACACTGTGACCGTCATAAATATGAACCTGTTGTAAACGTCTGAATTTTGATCACCTGACCATGGGGGATGCTGCAAAGGTGGTAACTGTGAGAAATATGTCGGAAGTCACATTTTTCAATGCCGTCGTAGCTTTGAACGGTCAATAAATGAACTTTTGTAAGTCAAGGGCTATCTGTAGCAGCCACAGATCTTAATTTTGCATCCGTTGAAAATGTCTCTCTTTTTTTTCCCCCGGTCTAGTTGAAGGGGATAAAAAGTCTCAATCAGCTATGTTTTGCACAGAGTTGTCACATGGGCAAACGCCACCTCCTATGTTCCTACCTACATTTTCCATTTTTTAAAAATTCCTCCTGGCGTAGGTCAGCTTGGATAGCAGGGTACAAAAGGGTGAGGAGGCAAAACCATGTTTTGCTACGTATCCTGTGTCGGTCAAATTATTTTTGTATAAAACCTACACGTTCGTTCTCTTTCTTTCTCTGCTGCGGAGACCCTGTGTGTGTGTGTGTGTGTGTCTGCGAACGTGCAGGAACCGATCCAATTTGTGGCGCAATTTCTGTGAATCTGATTCTGCCACTAAATAAAGGAATTTTTGATTTTTTTTCTCTCTCTCACGGTGTCCCTGGTGTGTTTTTTTGGGGAAAAAGAGGCCGCTGGTTGTTGAAGGCAGTCAGGGCACCTAGCAGTTGGATCCAAGAATATTCAATTCTCTGCCACTTCAAGACATCCTAGTCTGCTTCAGGCATCTCCAGAATAACAGAATTGGAAGGGAGCTTGGAGGTCTTCTAGTCCAACCCCCTACTCAATTCCTTGACTTACTATAAGTGAGCAGATGTCAGTTGCTGAGCAAGACAGTTCTTAAGTGAATCTTGCCCCATTTTATGACCTTTTTTTTTTTGCCACGATTGTTAAGTGCATCGGAGGATGAAAACCCAGAAAACTAGAATGGTGCTCAATACCTAATCTCAGTTAAAAACAACCAAGTTAATCTGTGGGAACGCTAGAGAAGTGATGGTTTAGGGGGCCCTGAGCACATCCCATTTTGCATCCTATTGCAGGAGTCTTGAATAATTTGCCGCCGGTATTATGCCGACTGATGCCACGAATCTGAAGACCCGCCTTTCAAAACCGCGTTTAGCAGGCAAAAATGGAGGGAAGGACGGGGGGTGCAAACTACCTTAAAATGGTGGAAAAAAAATTGAGCAGGAAAGATGAATCCCTTTAGGGATTAGAAGAAGGGATAATGAGGGAGAAATCCTAAGGCAAATGACTTTAGGAAGTTAATAAACACATGTATCCCTCAATTTACGGGCCACAAATTTCTACTGCAAAGCGAGACATTTGAATTTTGCCTTGTTAGTAACACCATTGGGAAGTAAATCTGGCTTCCCATTTATGCCGTTGTCAGGAGGTCGCAAAAGGGATCAGATGACCCCGGGTGATTGCAGCCGTCATAAGTATGAGTCAGTTGCCAAGTCGTCTGAATTTTGATCGTATGACCGCGGGGATGCTGCAACGGTCGTAAGTGTGGAAAAAAGAGACGTAACTCGCTTTTTTCAATGCCGTCATAACTTTGAACAGCCACTAAATGAATCGTAAGTCTAGAACGACCTGCTTTGGGCGATCTGTTGCAAGAAATGCAGAGCGAACGAAGGGACCTCAGCTGTGTATAAAAGTCTGCTTGGATGGAGTAGATGTGATCTTCAAAATGGAAAAGGGAGGACTTTAAAGAAAAAAAAGCAATGCATAAAAGCTCTCCTGGCTGTGGCAGTAAGATCTAGTGAGTAGAGCAAAGGGGGTTTAGCTGGGTCTCTTTTGAAATTATATGTCTTTCATAATTTCCTTTTTTTCCTTTTCTTTGCCCTCTACATGACACTTTTTTTAGTCCAGGAGGATGTCACCCAAGCTTTGAAGTAACTTTAGGTGTGTTGATTATTACACAGATATAACTGAGGTTTTGTATCTAGGTTACCCAGTTCCAGAAAAAAAAAGTATAAAGCAAATTGCTTAAAAAAACCAAACCACCTCCCCTATTTTTTTCCCCACTCTTCACTGGTCCCGGCCCTATTTAATTACAACCCAATTCCCCAACTTTTTTGTTTTTTGCGGGTTTGTCCTTTGCAAGCCCCCACATAAAAGGCACGTCGCAAGCATGCAGACCGTTCGATGTGTTACTTGGCCGGATTAAAGAAGCCATCGCGGTGCAAATCATCAGCCGAGACCCTTGCCTGGCGGGCGGGTCGAGTTACAGACCCTCCCGGGTGCCGTTTCCAAGGTCTTACACGAGGGTTTCCGAAGAGAGCCCTTCGGCATCTCCAAAGAAAGGCGCAAGTTGACACGTGTCAAGGCAGAAGAAGCCGGGAGATGCTATGCTCCCCGCTTTCTCCCCGCAATTTCTATGCTGCTCCAGCCAAGGGAAGCCGGGACCCCGAAAGAAGACATCCAGCCCGCTCGATCCCCCCGGGAAAAGAAGGGATCGGCCGGAGGGATTTTTATTAATTGACTGTTTTATGCGCTTTCAGAAACACAAAATCGCCACCATCAGGAGCGCAGTCGGAGCCAACAAAGCGCCGGGCTGGCAACCGACCAATCAGCGCTCAGCTCCTCGCCTATAAATACCAGCGCACCGCCGCACCGCCGGGCATTTGAAAGGTCCTCGTCGGAAGAAGCGGGAGCCTCGTTCGAGAGTATGGCAGAAGTCGCGCCAGCTGCGCCCGTGGCGGCGGTTCCGGCTTCGAAGGCGGCGGCGGCGAAGAGAGCGGCAGGAGCCGCGAAGGTCCAGCAGCGGAAGCCGGGCGGCCCCAGCGTGACGGAGCTGCTGATGCAGGCGGTGGCGGCGTCCAAGGAGCGCGGCGGCATCTCGTTGGCCGCGCTGAAGAAGTCGCTGGCGGCCTCGGGCTACGACGTGGAGAAGAACAACAGCCGCATCAAGCTGGGCCTGAAGAACCTGGTCACCAAGGGGACGCTGCTGCAGACCAAGGGCACCGGCGCCTCGGGCTCCTTCAAGCTCAACAAGAAGCAGGCCGAGCCCAAGGAGAAGGCGGCGGCGGCGGCCCGCAAGAGGAAACAGCAGCCGCCGGCCAGGAAGCCCGCCAAGAAGGCGAGGAAGGCACCGGGAGCCGCCGGGCCGAAGAAAGCCGCCAAGAAGCCGGTCAAGAAAGCGCCCAAGGGCGTCAAGAAGCCCAAAGCGGCGGCGGCGGCAGCTAAAGCGAAAAAGGCGGCCAAAAGCCCCGCCAAAGCCAGGGCGGCGAAGCCCAAAGCGAAACCCAAGACCCCCAAAGCGAAAGTGGCGAAGCCCAAGAAGGCCGCGGCGAAGAAGTGAGCTGGCTCCGCTTGCTCGCAAAAGCAAAAAAACAACAACCCCAAAGGCTCTTTTAAGAGCCACCCACAAAAATGTTTAAAAGGTGCTGCTTTACACTAAAACAAAAAAGCAATTAAGGTGACTCCCTCGCAGGGCTGTTGTTTGGAAGATTGGGGGGGGGAGGAAAGGGGCGCGCGCCGCCGTTTTAATCTGTCAAAAGGTGATCCTAACAGGAGCTTGTAATTTTCGGGCAAAGCAAAAAAAATATATTTTTTTTTGCAGAAATGTTTTGCTAAATTTTAAGGGTGGGAAGCCAGGAAATGAGTTATTAAAAAAAATAAAGGGATTTAAGAGGGAGGGTCAAGCATTTTACAGCACTAAAACGATTCGTCAAAGTGAATCAAATGGCAGTTGAAAAAAAATGTTTTATTGATTTAAGAACAGTCCAGAAATGGCCAATTTGGGCCACATTCCTCCTTCCAGCTGGGTTTTATCTTAGAACTTGCAAGTGAGTGAGGCCTATCCGGTTCCTTAGTTGCTGAAAAGGCAACTTTTTCGTGTTTTTTTAAAAATTTGGCTAAAAGGAAAATGTGGCTTCATTTTCAGAAAAGAGGCAGGGATGCCATGCTAACAGCGAAGTCTAAAAAAATCCCAGTAATAACACACCTAATGCTCAACCCAGTGGGCAAAAAGATTTTTAATAGCTTTGGGGAAAACATCCTATAAACCTCACATATAAGTTTTAAATTTATATTTTATTGGTAGTTAGGCTGGCTGATGAATTCTGGCAGCTGGAAGTCCACAAGTCCTTAAAAGTTGTCAAGGTTGCAGACCCCTGCCATATTTTAATTATATGGGATTTTAATTATGTTTTTAATTTTTTAACTCTTAATTTTAATTTATTGTACAGAGGCCTTTAATTTTATCTTAACTTCTGTATTTATTGTAATTTGTTGTTAGCCGCCCTGAGTCCTTCGGGAGATAGGGCGGCATATGAGTCCCAATAATAAATATTACAGACAGACCACCAAAATCTTATTTTAGTTCAACCAAGATCAAATTATGGCTTCCATTCCTAATCTTAAGGGGATAAAGGCAGCAGATGCCAATGTTAAATGAATAATTTAAATTACTGGCAATCTGCTCCCAATTCAGTCTCCCGGAGGTTTTCCAGGTCTAAATGGGAAATAAAGCCAGCGTGATCAGCGCTTTCCGTAGAGTAATTTGGTGGCTCTTAAAAGAGCCTTTGGGTTTCTGAAAGCGGAGCGGCGTTCCACGTGGCGCGCTTTTTTTACGCCCGCTCCCCGCGGATGCGGCGGGCCAGCTGGATGTCCTTGGGCATGATGGTGACGCGCTTGGCGTGGATGGCGCACAGGTTGGTGTCCTCGAAGAGCCCCACCAGGTAGGCCTCGCTCGCCTCCTGCAGCGCCATCACGGCCGAGCTCTGGAAGCGCAGGTCGGTCTTGAAGTCCTGCGCGATCTCGCGCACCAGCCGCTGGAAGGGCAGCTTGCGGATCAGCAGCTCCGTCGACTTCTGGTAGCGGCGGATCTCCCGCAGGGCCACGGTGCCGGGACGGTAGCGGTGAGGCTTCTTCACGCCGCCGGTGGCCGGAGCGCTCTTCCGCGCCGCCTTGGTGGCCAGCTGCTTGCGGGGCGCCTTCCCGCCGGTCGACTTGCGAGCGGTCTGCTTGGTTCGAGCCATCTCGATGAGCTGCAGCGGGAATTGCAAACTGCACTGCCGCTCGTCAGGGTATTTATAGGCGCTTGACAGAGCCTGATTGGCTGAAGCCTAGGAAACAACCGTTTGTGACGTTTGAATTTCGAGGGCTGAGCTGCAATTGGCTGAGTGAGCGGTCAGGTGGGATGCAGTCGTTTCAAACGAGCTCCACTTGATTGGGCAATAGCGACCTGCCCTGGGCCTGACTAACTCAACTGCGCGCTAAAGTAGCGAAGTTTTCTTTCTGGTCGGACATCCTTCTTTATAAGCTATCGCTCGCGAAGCCTCGGAGTCATTGTTTTGCTGGTTTTTGAGGATGTCAGGTCGCGGTAAAGGCGGAAAAGGCCTGGGCAAAGGGGGAGCGAAAAGGCACCGGAAGGTGCTCCGTGATAACATCCAAGGCATTACGAAGCCGGCTATCCGTCGCTTGGCTCGCCGTGGAGGCGTGAAGCGAATCTCTGGCTTGATCTACGAAGAGACCCGTGGAGTATTAAAGGTCTTCCTGGAAAACGTGATCCGAGATGCTGTGACTTACACAGAGCACGCCAAAAGGAAGACCGTGACGGCCATGGACGTGGTGTACGCGCTGAAGCGCCAAGGTCGTACCTTGTACGGCTTTGGGGGCTAATTCCAGACAAAAAGAGAAAAATAACGGCCCTTTTAAGGGCCACCCACAATTTCAGAAAAAGAGTTGTAGCATATATAAACAGCTGAGATAATTCTACAATGAAAATAAGCAGAGATGGGTATCGGTAAAAACTACTCGGTGGTGTAATAGCTATGTAAGTAAGCTAAAAGCTCTTTCCTCCCCCGGATCCTTTTTCTAGACTAAGAGACTTGCCTGGAATTGTTAGGCTTTAGTTATTAACATTTTATAGGGAAATCTGGAGATTCTTCTAGGAAAAAAAAAAGGCCAGTTGCAGTTTGGAAAAGCACCTTCGGAATTTTGAACCTGGCAATCAGCCTCTTCAGGGTAACGTTTTTTTTACTTAGATGATTACCCTCTTGGCTATTTACAATTAAAAACCTTAAGACATTGCATTTTGCAGTTAAATTAAATTTAGTAGATGCTTGTGCATTTATTAAGATATTTAATAAATGCTTGTGCATTAAGACATTACATTTTCAGTTAAAAAAAATAAAATTAACCAAGAGGTGAGTCACTTGATAGCGATAGGATATTTATTTATTAAATGCTTGTGCATATTTTTATTCCTAGTGTGTACTCTGTGAAAGTCCTTGGAATACACTTCCAGGTTTTAAAACCAGCCCAGTCAGCAAAAGAGTAATATGATTCAATAAATGTATGGAATGTTACCTAGAAACAAAGTGTTTTCTATTATTTGAGCCTCACATGTGATCGTAGAATCCCTAGTTGGAAGGGACTTTGGAGGTCTTCTATCTGGTCCAACCCCTTAATACTTCTTGGGTGTGGAAGCCCCTTTGCCCAAGATGAAAATGTCTCAATATTCAGGAGCCAATTTATCAGCCTGGTGCCAAAAGTGGGGTAATTTTGAGTGTCAGCACTGCTGACTTTTCAGCATCTTGTTAAATCGAAATCGGGAGTCTTCCAACTTAGCCGGTTTGATGACTTGTGCGACTTCCAAGTCCCCGAATTCTGGAGCGACTTTTGCAAAAGTCGCTCCAGAATTCGGAGACTTGGAAGTCGTCAAAGGGCCAAGCTGGGAAAACCCCTGGCCCTAAAATGAACTGCTTTGGCGATTAGATCGCGAAAGGACTTAAGACTTGGTGAGTGGGAGAAATCAGCTTTTTTTGAGAGTCTGTGGGTGGCTCTTAAAAGAGCCTTTGCAGTCTTTTTTTTTTTGCTATTTGTAACGTGGAATTACTTCGCCTTGGCTTTGTAATTACTTCGCCTTGGCTTTGTGGCTCTCGGTCTTCTTGGGCAGCAGGACGGCCTGGATGTTGGGCAAGACGCCGCCCTGGGCGATGGTGACCCGGCCCAGCAACTTGTTCAGCTCCTCGTCGTTGCGGATGGCCAGCTGCAAGTGGCGCGGGATGATGCGCGTCTTCTTGTTGTCCCGCGCAGCGTTGCCCGCCAGCTCCAGGATCTCGGCCGTCAGGTACTCCAGCACGGCGGCCAGGTAGACCGGAGCTCCGGCGCCCACACGCTCGGCGTAGTTGCCCTTCCGAAGCAGCCGATGCACGCGGCCCACCGGGAACTGAAGCCCGGCTCGGGAGGAGCGAGTCTTCGCCTTCGCTCTGGCTTTGCCGCCCTGCTTGCCACGTCCGGACATAGTTAATCAGCTCGTCTCGCTGGAAACCAAACGAATGAAACGCTGCGCCGCAACCCGCCTATTTATTTACCCCTCGGGTTTCTAGCGGCGTCTTTCGATTGGCTGGCCCTGGCGCTCTAGGTTGGGTTGTCCAATAAGAACATCGTCCTTTCAGCCAATTGGAACGCGGCTTTCGCGGACTCGGGCGCGCGGTATGTTTTCACGTCCTCCAATCGTAAGCGTCCTTTGAGCGCCCCCCCTCCCCCTCCCCCGGGTCTTGTCTGCTGATTTTTTTGAGGCTAATTTTGGTCTTCTTAAACTTAAAAGTAATCTCTTTTTTTAATTAAAGAGTTTTACAAAAACAAAATTTTACAATATATTTATTTATTTATTTATTGATGGGATTTATATCCCGCCCTATCTCCCGAAGGACTCAGGGCGGCTAACAACAAAACATATAATAAGTACAGAAATTAAGATAAAAATAAAATTAAAATCATCTGTGCAATAAATTAAAATAAAAAATAAATTAAAAATTGTAAATATAATTAAAATGCCTGTCAGTCCAGGTCAGCCAGGTGGAAAAGGAGTGTTTTGAGGCCGCGGCGAAAGGACTGGAGATTTTGGGCCATCCGAAGCTCAGGGGGGAGCAATATATCCCCAAATCCCCCCCCACCCCAAACCCACCCACTTCCCTCCCCGCTTCCCAGAGCTAAATACAGGATTATAGTTATAATAATATTCTAAATAAAAATTATGCATAATGTACAATTAACCAAATTCATAATGTGCTTTAACTCCCCTTTAACATAACTACATACAAAGTACCAATAACAATATCCCTCTAAAATCTACTCATAAGCTAAATGGAACTTTTTAGTCCCATATTTGTTCTGAATATAATCTATCCATCTCCTCCAAACTGAAATATATCTTTCCTGTGAATGATCTTTCAAGTAAGCAGAAATCTTAGACATTTCTGCAAGATTCGATACTTTAAGCACCCATTCTTCTATAGTAGGCAAACTATCCTTCTTCCAATATTGTCCCACCAGTAACCGTGCTGCTGTTATCATGTTCAACATCAAATTAGTTTCTTTAACATCACAATCTACAACAATACCCAATAAAAACAATTGCGGAGAAAACTTTCTCTTAAAAATCTTTTGAATGTTCCACCAAATTTTAATCCAAAAAGCTTTTATAACTTAAGAGTAATCTCTTGAAGTTCAGCCAGTGGAGCAAATAGGTTTCCTGGCTGGTGCTGCAAGGCGTGAGGATGCTTCATTTGATAACGGGCCTTCGCTTCATGTAGTTTTAATTTTAATTGGTGGTTTTAGTTTAACGGTATTTCATTGAAGGTCAAATTAGCCTGAGTTTAAATTGTTCTGAAAGTACTTTTAAATGGAGTTACGCCAGTGGGCAGACAGGAAAGCGTTGCCTATACATTATGGGCTGTTCCATAAAAACTCATCCTTGCAAGCTGTAACAATATCCCGTGAATATCTTTTATGGTCAGGGTGTGGGAAGAATCCAGAGAAAGAAATATTTTGGGGAATATTAAAAAGGCAGAATATTATATTTCCCCAAAGAATCTTAAAGGCAGAAACCAAGTACTCGCCCCCCACCCCTCAGTCTCTGTGCCCCAAACAAACCTGGTCTGCAGAATTTTATTTATTTATTTTATTTTATTTTATTACATTTATATACCGCCCTTTTCCGAAGGACTCAGGGCAGTTTACAGGGTGATTAAAAGCAAAAATACAAAAGTTAAAAACAGATTAAAAAATTATATTCGTCCCTGCATAAGTAAAACCCCAGTTAAAATGCAGATGTGATCATCTTGTCAGAAAGATTGGAGCCAGGAAGCTGATGGGATTAGAAAGATAAAGATCCCTAGAATCAACAATCCCTCACAACAAAAATAATCCAACACTCAGCCACAGCCCCAGGGAAGCAGGATATGACCTTTGGCACATAATAGGATTAACCCACCACCATCAGAAAACCAGAAAGGCACACTCAGACTCGGATCAAAGTCCGTGCCACAGGTACAACTTCAAACAAAAGCCCAAGGAGGTATAAAAACCCACCACTCCCTGCTACATGTGGTCACTTTTCCCCCCAGAGCCACCTTGCTTGAGCAGGGGGCTGGACTAGAAGACCTCCAAGGTCCCTTCCAGCTCAATTCTATTCTGAATTCTGTCTGGCACTCCTCTTCAATAAACTGCAACCTTCTTTCTAAAGCTGTCTCCATTTTGTTTATTCCCAGCTTGGACTGGACCCTGAAGAAGATTTTTCCTTCAAGAAATGGCTGTCACAGTAGAAGCTGTTTGCGATTTTTCATTGCCGTGGGGTTGTTAGTAAAGCCTTATTTTTCAGCCTCAGCAACTTCAAGGACATGTGGACTTCAGCTCCCAGACTTCCCCAGCCATCAATTTTGGGGAGTAAGTCATAAATTTGCCACTGTGGAACGTTATCTAGTTTGGGAAGAAAAACCAGGTCCATTTCCAAGCTGGGAATAAAATGGAGGCTGCTTTTGAAAGAAGGTTCCTGTTTATTGATGAGCAGAACCAGGAACAGCATTTGCTTCTCTACAGCTGACCAACTGCTGAACATGGATTTTTAAATACCGTTTTCACGGCATTTCACAATCTAGAGGCTTGCTTGGTGTGTTTTGTTATTTGATTGGTTTTACTTGTTTTGCAAAAGCTCTGTGATTGGTCTTAATTATCGCCTTCCTTGTCAAACAAATGTAATTAATTTTATCCCCTTATCTTTAGTCTGACTATTACTTCCACTGAACTCTCTTTGTGAATCCACAGGGCTGGTTCAATGTTTCTGCTTTTCGCAATAGCCAGGGTTTTCCTGAGTGAAACGTGGCTTCTGTAATTTCTTTTTCTGAGCTTTATTCTTCTGATTTTGGGGTGGGGGGGCATAGTAAAAAGCATTTGGGTGTGTGTGCGTTCTTACCGCACTAGGATCAATGTTTTCTCTTGTTCTGTTCTCACATGTAATCATCTTTTATTACATGAATGTTGGTGAATGCTCCAACACTGGAGGTTTTTAAGAAGAGACTGGACAGCCATTTGCCTGAAATGGTATAGGGTTTCCTGCCTGAGCAGGGGGTTGGACTAGATGACCTCCAAGGTCCCTTCCAACTTTATATTATTATTATTATTATTATTATTATTATTATTATTATTATTATTATTATCACTTGCTCTCTGATATACAGTATAGTTAACAGAATAACAGCTGGAAGGGACCTTGGAGGTCTTCTAGTCCAACCCCTCCCCCCAACGCTCGTCCTTGACTCAAAACCATAATTCAGCTCGTTTCTGTTGCTAAGTGAGACAGTTCTTAAGCGAACCTTGCCCCATTTTACGACCTTTTTGCCACAGTTGTTAAGTGAATCACTGCAGTTGTAAGTTAGTAACATGATTGTTTAAGCGGATCTGGCTTCCCCACCTATCAACATGTTTTCTGCTTTGATGGGATGGGATCCAGAGCAGTACCATAGGATCAACACTAATGTCAACTGGGAACAGCTACATTTTTTTTAGCCTATCTAGTTTGCCTCTTTCCCCCTCCAGATCGCTTTCTTGGTTTTCATCCATTAATAACCAGCTAGTAAAAGGGCAACACTTTTCTGAAGAGCGCAAGGAAGAACAAGATATCGCAAAGGTGTTGTTGTTTTTTTAAGATGTCATCGTACTTGCGAGGCCCCCCAAAGGTGCTTTCTCCAAAGGCAATTAGAGTTTGTTCTTCCTTGAAGACATTTCGCTTCTCAGTCAAGAGGTTTCATCAGCTCTGGCTGGTGAGGAGGGAAGGATTTATATTCCTTTGCAGTCACCTGGTCGTTAGTACTCCCTCTGAGAATCGTTGAGGCCACTCGGAGGTTTATCTGTGCCCTCAGGGTCACCTGAATCAGAGTGGAAATGGGTGTGGAGCCTTCTTGGAACTGCCGAAAGACCCATGTTGCAAATAGGAGATAGGTGGTGTCAGATTGTTGGGGGCAATAAGCTGACTTTGTAATAATGCCGCTTAGGGGGCCCGAAAGCCCTAAGAAGCAGGCATATACATAGAATGAAGGCTATTGCTAAGCACATTGATTTGTGCTTCTTAGATTGTAAGCCGCCCTGAGTCTTCAGAGAAGGGTGGGATATAAATGGGATTAAATAAATAAATAAATAAATATCCCTCCCCCCCCCTCGTGTTGAGAGAGGGCTGTTCGATTTTAAAATAGACGGCCTCTTTGAGACACCCGTGGCCTGGATGACTGAGAATCTCTCATAAATTTACTTGGGAGGGTACGCACAATTTGATGATATACTGTAAATCAATACCCAAAGAATACACTTTTCATCTTGCCTCTCAAAAAAATATCTAACATACTGTAACTTCTCACCCGGAAGGGAGATATATATTTATTAATTTAAACTCGTTGGAGCCACCCAATTCCAGGGATTCTGGGCATGTATAAAACCAAAAAAATTAAAACCAGACCGACTGCTTGGATTAAAGCATTCTTAAAAGTGTTATGTATTCACTAATAATTCACATTGTTATGTATTCATTATTACATTGTTAGGTATTATCATAATAGAGATTAACAGGGCTGAGGTAAAGTTCAAACAATTTAAAGCTCCTAAGCCACTTAACTAAAGAAGGAACGCAGACCCCTGTAGCGTTCTATTCCAGAACGCTGTCAAAACCTGAGCGTAATTACGCTCAGATTGGCAAAGAGGCTTTAGCTATAGTGGCTAGCGTAAAAAAATTTCATGACTACCTATACGGCTGACCCTTTACCATTTTTACGGACCATAAGCCCCTGTTAGGACTTTTCACAGTAAACAAACTAACCCCACAAATATTATCTCCTCGCATCCTGAGATGGTCTACCTTTCTGTCAGCCTATTCATACAACTTAGAATACAAGCCAGGGAAATCCATGGGCCATGCTGATGGCCTTAGCAGACTGCCCCAACCGATAGTCGACCCAGACCCAGCACCAGCTGGAAGGATACTAGCTATCTCAGACCTGCCAGAATGCCCATTATCTGTTAAAGACATCTCTGCAGCTATTGCTGCAGACAAAATTTTAGGCAGAGTCTTAGGCTATGTCACGTCTGGCTGGCAATACACACCCCCAGACCCAGAATTCCAACCTTATATTTTAAAGCAAAAGGAATTATCCACCCATCAGGGGTGTCTACTATGGGGCAGCAGGGTAATCATACCCGACAAACACAGACTCAAGGTGTTAGAGAGCCTCCAGGAAGGTCACCCTGGGACCGTCAAAATGAAGGCTCTGGCCAGAAGCTATGTCTGGTGGCCAGGATTAGATAAGCAGATTGAAACACACGTAGCCGGCTGCTATTCCTGCCAACTTGTTAGAGCCGCCCAGCCACAGGCTCCCATACACAGATGGGAAACTACAAAGACACCCTGGTCTCGTATCCACATAGATTATGCAGGTCCATTCCAGGGACAATCATTCTTAATAGTTGTGGATAGCTATTCGAAATGGCTAGAGGTGGCACCAGTAACTAGCACAACTTCAACAGCCACAATACAAGTTTTAAGGGGGTTGTTCGCAACACACGGGCTTCCAGATGTTATAGTTTCCGATAACGGCCCCCAATTTACTTCCTACGAATTCCAGAGTTTCACAACGGCAAACTCTATTAGGCACACCACCACGGCTCCTTTTCACCCATCCACGAACGGCTTGGCAGAGGTGATGGTGAAATCAACCAAAGAGGCACTGCGGAAAATCATCTCCGGCAACTGGCACTGAAGATTGGCTCAATTCCTTTTATCACAACACACCACCCCATGCACAACTACAGGGAAGTCCCCAGCAGAGCTCCGCTGGGGCAGAAGATTAACTACCAGACTAGACCGTCTACATCCCGACAGATCCCCTCCAGACCCAGAACTACCCCTCCTCCAACAGAGAACTCTTAACACAGGGCAAGCTGTCTGGGCAAGGAACTACGGGGGGGGGCAACAAATGGACACAGGGGGTGGTCATTGAACAAACGGGCCCCCTATCATACATCATAGACATTGGTCATAATACCCATATCCGCAGACACATCGACCAACTTCGGCGTCGCAGTCCTCAAAACATAGGGGAGAGGGGGAACGACGAAATGCTGACAGAAGCACCGCCGCAAAGACTTGCACGCCAAAATCCCCCCCCGATCTCAATATACCACTTCAACACCCCGCTCCAAACGACGCGGAACCCTCGGAGCCATGCCCCCTGCCCCCTGAGCCAGACCTTGAATCGCCTGGGGAAAGGGAACAACCAACCGAGACAACCCCCCGGCGCTCCGAAAGAATAAAAAGACCTCCCGCCTACTTAAAAGACTTCGAATGGGGAAACCCGAAAAAGAAACAGTTGGGGAAACATCAACTCAATCAGAGGGAGGGGTAAGGGGTGTTATGTATTCACTAATAATTCACATTGTTATGTATTCATTATTACATTGTTAGGTATTATCATAATAGAGATTAACAGGGCTGAGGTAAAAGCCGCGGCAGCTTTTGACAGCTGTCAAAAGCTGCCGGACAGAAATACGCAGGCGCAACCGACTGACAGTTCTGCACGCGCCTCCACTGACAGCTCCGAGCTGTCAAAATCTGCTGGCTCCGATTGGCGGAAACAAACGGCGCGGAACTGGCTCACCCCTGATTGGTTAAACTGATGACAGCTGCCAGTATAAATAGATGTCATGTTCTTCTGTTGTTTGCCTGGTTCGGAATAAAGAGTTAACTGTTTAACTCGCTGTCTCGCCTGCTTATTAACTAAAGCAAAAAGCATCTCAAATCCCAGCACAGGGCCGTCAAAAATACTGAGGCCTGAACCAGATTTCAAGACCGTTCTGAAATGCCCATATCGTATTTTATTTCTGCATTTCCCTAGCAACTGTTCGAAAAAGTAAGTCAACATCTGGGTTTAGGATTTTCCATGCACATAATAAAAAAAAAAGGATGGTCGTGCAGTAGAAGCCACAAAGCTACTGAAGCCTCAGCAGGATGGGGAGCATAGAAGCTTAATAAATATTTTACTGCCACCAACTGGCCATCCAGATTTCTGCAGTTTAGAGCTGATAAACCTAGACTGCAAAGTCCAGTTCCCATTACTTCCAGGGTGAGTTTCTTTGAGGAAACCTGCAGCTAAATCCCCATTTCCGCTTGCAGATTGTTCCTGCTGGACCCACAAGAAATGACTGTCAGAATTTACACAGTGGAACCTGGGACCTAATCACTTAAGAAGCAGTTAAGGACCAAGATGCATAAAAGCTTCTTAGTTTCTCAAGCCAGTACTAAGGGTTGCATGAACGCTTATCGGGAAAGGCTATTAAGTCTGTGAAAATCCCAAAGGTGCTTTTTTTCCACGAGGCAACTGGACTTTTGTTGTTTTTCTTTGAAGACGTTTCGCTTCTTGGAGGAGAAGCAAAACATCTTCAAAGAAAAACAACAAAAGTCCAGTTGCCTCGTGAAAAAACAAAGTTTGGATGCTACTTATTTTCATATTTGGTGGACCTGTAGAAATATAAAATCTTTTTGGATTAAAATTTGGTGGAACATTCAAAAGATTTTTAGGAGAAAGATAGTTTACTCCACAATTATTTTTATTGGGTGTTATCACAGATTGTGATACTAAAGAAATTAATTTGATGTTGAATTTGATAACAGCTGCGAGGTTATTGGTAGGGCAATATTGGAAGAAGGACTGTCTGCCTACTATAGAGGAGTGGACGCTTAAAGTGTCAAATTTAGCAAAAATGGCTAAGATTTCTGCTTAGGTGAAGGATTATTCACAAGAAAGATACATTTCGGTCTGGAGAAGATGGATAGATTATATTCAGAAAAAATATGGGACTAAAAAGTTCCATTTAGCTTATGAGTAGATTTTAGATTGTTATAATTTCATATTTTAGAGAGTTTATGTTATAGGCGGGTTAAAGTGTATTATGTATTTGGTTATTTATATAGTTGATTAATGTTAGTTAGATTATGATTATTATATATTTGTAACCCTGTAACCAGCTTTGGGAAGTGGGGAAGGGGGTTTGGGGATGGGATAATATTGTAACTTTTATAAAACTTTTCAATAAATAAGAAGCTTCCTCAGCTCTGACTAGAGGGTGGGGGAATGGAAGGATTTATACTTGCCTCGTGAGGAGGAGGGTGGAAAAAAAAAAGCATCTTTGGAATAATGATGACCTGGATGACTGAGAATCTCCATAGAGAAAAATCAATGAAAACTTTTCCTTCTGGTGCCTTCCAATGTGGTAGCCATTTACAGCGGTCTTCCAGCTTGGCCCTTGGATGACTTGTGGACTTCAACTCCCAGAATTCCTCAGTCAGGCATGCTGGCTGAGGAATTCTGGTAGTTGAAGTCCACAAGTCATCAAAGGGCCAAGCTGGAAGACCCCTGGTCTGGATTTAAGCCCGCAGTTGCATCAAAATGGCTGACTGAGGAATTCTGGGAGTTGAAGTCCACAAGTCATAAAGGGGTCAGTTCCCTCACGCCCACTTAGGAATTCTGGGACTTGAAGCCCACAAATTATCCAAGGGCCAAGGCTGAAGACCCCTGCGTTAGCACCTTTTCACTTTTTACCAGTTTTTGAGTTTTTCTGCTGACACCCACCGCAGGATACATTAAAAATATTCCAGGCGTTAGGAAAGGCAACAAGCTCTTTCGTGACTTTGTAAGCGGCTCTGAAAAGAGCCTTGGAGGGGCGTCCAGGTGCTCCGGCCGAGCTGGACTTGGGAAGTCCCGGCTTCAAGTCTTCTTGGGCAGCAGGACGGCCTGGATGTTGGGCAAGACGCCGCCCTGGGCGATGGTGACCCGGCCCAGCAACTTGTTCAGCTCCTCGTCGTTGCGGATGGCCAGCTGCAAGTGGCGCGGGATGATGCGCGTCTTCTTGTTGTCCCGCGCAGCGTTGCCCGCCAGCTCCAGGATCTCGGCCGTCAGGTACTCCAGCACGGCGGCCAGGTAGACCGGAGCGCCGGCGCCCACCCGCTCGGCGTAGTTGCCCTTCCGAAACAGCCGATGCACGCGGCCCACCGGGAACTGCAGCCCGGCCCGGTAGGAGCGAGTCTTGGCCTTCGCTCTGGCTTTGCCGCCCTGCTTGCCGCGTCCGGACATGGTAGCTCTAAGGGAGAATAATCCAAAGGCTGGAGTCAAAAGCGAAGTGGGAAAGTACCCCGGCGTCCTCCTGCTTTTATATTCGCCGCCGGCTCCTGGGAGGTTGAAAGTGATTGGGCGAGAAGGAAGCCGGTCCTCCAATGAGACGTCGGATGTGTCTTCTTAGCCAATCAGAGAGGGGCTGCTGAAAGTATCCAATAGGAAAGGCGGCGAGAAGAACGCTAAGGAAACGGTGAAGCTCTTTCTTTTTTTCTTTCCCTTCCCATTTATTCATTCATTCATTTATTTCCCTTCCTCTTTATTTATTTCCCTCCCTCCCTCCTTCTTTCTTTCTCTTTCTTTCTTTCTTTCCCTTCCTCTTTCTTTCTTTCTTTTTTCTTCCTTTCTTCCTTTCTTTCTTTCTTTCTTTCTTTCTTTCTTTCTTTCTTTCTTTCTTTCTTTCTTTCTTTCTCTCTCTCTTTCTTTCTTTCTTTCTTCCCTCTCTTCTTTCTTTCTTTCTTTCTTTCTTTCTTTCTTTCTTTCTTTCTTTCTTTCTTTCTTTCTTTCTTTCTTTCTTTCTTTCTTTCTTTCTTTCTTTCTTTCTTTCTCAAGAGGGGGTGGGCTTTGACTTTGGGAAAATGGTAAACCGAGAGTCTAGCTGAATGATGCAATGATTGATTTCTTGCAAAAATGAGCCATACGCCCCCCCCCCCCAAAAAATTACAGCGTTAGAAATTTCTGCCCCTTGATTTCATTTTCAGTCTGGCTGAGCAATTGATACACGAAATCCTTGCATGTCAATTTAATAAGCACTAATAAAGAGTTACATTTCAGGATGACTACATTATTTGCAGGCACATCACAGGACAGGATAATAATAATAATAATAATAATAATAATAATAATAATAATAATAATAATAATAATAATAATAATAATAATAATAATATAATGGTGATGATGATGATGATGTTGGAAGGGACCTTGGAGGTCATCTAGTCCAACCCCCTGCTCAGGCAAGTAATGGTCAAGTACAATTGGCACCAGAATTTCCACTGGTAAAGCAAGGCAGCTGTTAGGTGAGAAAATGGCTGATTTTGCGATATTTTCTTTGTTGTCATAGTGCTGAAGCTAACTGCTGCTGATCTTATGTGCATCATGGGGTCATTAAGCTTCACCCATTGCTTGTCAGAAAGTGGGAAGGTTGCAAATGGCGATCACGTGTTGTAAATACTGGTTGCCACGAACCTGAATTTTGATTTGGTGACCGTGGGGGTGGGGTGGGGGTGGGGAATGCTGTGAGAGTTGTAATTGCAAGGACCAGGTGATATAGGGTATAGGGTTTCCTGCCTGAGCAGAGGGTTGGACTAGATGACCTCTAAGGTCCCTTCCAACATTATTACTACTGTTGTTGCCGCTGCTACTATTATCGTTTTTATTTGGTTTTCCGGGCACAATTGCAGTCATAAGTTGAGGACTAACTTGCAATTGGCTTTCAAGCAGGCAGCAAGAAAGTCTATAGGAAGTGTCGCAATAGCTTCTCACAACGGCGCATTGGTGGTTCAGTGGTAGAATTCTCGCCTGCCACGCGGGAGGCCCGGGTTCGATTCCCGGCCAATGCAACATAATTTTTTTTTTGCATTTTGATTCGTCGGCTACTCAGTTTGTCCCCGCAGGGTTGAAGGAGCGGCAACGTCGGACTACAACTCCCATCGTGTCAGCCGGAGCGGCCGGTGCCCCTGACGGGAGATGCGTGGCAGGAAAGCCTTCCCAGGCTCCGCTCCAAGCAGGGAGGCATAAAAAGGGAAGGAAAGCCGGCTTCAATTCCGCGACTGCGCACGCGCCCCGGCGCTTCCGGTGTGGGCGCGGCCGCGCATGCTCCGTCCCCTCCTCGGCGGAGGCAGCCCGGAACCGCCATGGAAGCGGGGAAAATGGCGTCGCCCAAGAGCGCCCCGAAGGACGCCCAGGTGGGGCCGGGGAGAAGCCGGGGAGAAGCCGGGGAGGGCGGAGAAGCAGCGCCGCCCCTCTCCGCCTCTGCCTCCTCGGCGCTGGCGATGGGCTTTGTAGTCCGCTCAGGGGTGGGTGGGGCGCGGGGGTCTCTCTGCTGCGTCTCCCCCTGGTTGGGAAGGCGGCCTCGGCGGTGGGAAAAGGAGTGAGGAAGTCCAGTTCGTTTCCTGATTTACTCTGCCTCCTTCCTCTCTCCCTTCCTTCCTTCACATTCCTTCCTTCTTTGCTTCCTTCCTTCCTTCACATTCCTTCCTTCCTCTTTGCTTGCTTGCTTTCTTCCTTCTTCTTCCTTCCTTCCTTCCTTCCTTCCTTCCTTCCTTCCTTCCTTCCTTCTCCTTCCTTCTTTGCTTCCTTCCTTCCTTCACATTCCTTCCTTCCTTCCTCTTTGCTTGCTTGCTTTCTTCCTTCCTTCTCCTTCCTTCCTTCCTTCTTTGCTTCCTTCACATTCCTTCCTTCCTTCCTCTTAGCTTGCTTCCTTCCTTCCTTCTCCTTCCTTCTTCTTTGCTTCCTTCCTTCTCCTTCCTCCGTCCCTCCCTTTACCTCCCTCCCTCCCTCCCTCCCTTCCTTCCTCCCTCCCTCCCTCCCTCCCTCCCTCCCTTCCTTCCTTCCCATTCCTTCCTTCCTTTCATCCTTTACATTCCTTCTCTCTCTCCCTCCCATCCATCTCCCTTATTTTCTTCTACCTCCTTCTTTCTTCCCTTACTTTCATTCCTCCCTCCCTTCTATTGTCCTTCCTTCCTCCCTGCCGTGTTTTCTTTCCTTCCTTCCTCCCTCCCTCCTTTCCTCCTATTGCTCTTCCTTCTTTCCTTCCACATCCTTCCGTCTTCCCTCCCTCCAATGTGGCTGCTGGGTTGTCCTCTCCTCCCTCTTCCTAAGGGGCTGCTGCTCACCCCTTTGCACCCTCTGACTGCAACCCGAGGGAGGCAGGTTTCAGCTGCACAGGATGGTTGCCAGTCCGAGGATGGGCTGTAAAGAAACACCTTTTAAGCTTTCCAGCCCTCGGAGGCCTGATTCAGACCAGGTGCCCCTTGGAAGATCTGCCCTCTCCCTTTTCCTGACCGATTGTCCAAGGTGGCTCAAGCAGAGCCGGCTTCTTTCAAGCACTCCAGCCACGAGCAACGGACCAAAACTGGACAAATGGAAAAGGAGGGTCAGAGATCTAAAGTATTCGGCGGCAGGAAGAAGAAAGGAGTAGAGAAGAAAATCGAGAGAGAAGCTTTCGAACTTGGTTTAGTCTTCAGAAGGGACGCGGTGTGGCTCAGTGGGTTAAGACGCTGAGCTTGTCGATCAGAAGGTCGGCAGTTTGGCGGGTCGAATCCCGAGTGCCGCGTAGCAGAGTGAGCGCCTGTTACTCGTCCCAGCTTCTGCCAACCTAGCAGTTCGAAAGCACGTAAAAATGCAAGTAGAAAAACAGGGACCACTCCGGTGGGAAGGTAACAGCGTTCCGTGCGCCTTTGGCGTCTAGTCATGCCGGCCACATGACCACGGAGACGTCCTCGGACAAGCGCTGGCTCTTCGGCTTTGAAACAGAGATGAGCGCCGGAGTTGGAAACGACTAGCACGCATGTGTGGGGGAACCTTTACCTTTTCAGAGGCCAAGAAACGTTAGGAAAAGGAACTGGTCAAAAGTCTGTTTGCATCGCCATTGTTGCTGTGCAGTGCCTGACTACTTCGTTCTGTTGCGCAGGTGATGGCCCAGATCCTAAAAGATACGGGAATTTCCGAGTATGAACCACGGGTTATAAATCAGATGTTGGAA
Organism: Vipera ursinii; assembly: GCF_947247035.1. NCBI lineage: Eukaryota > Metazoa > Chordata > Lepidosauria > Squamata > Viperidae > Vipera > Vipera ursinii. The sequence continues at coordinate 2,586,078 of NC_139517.1, forward strand.
TTCGCATACAGTAAGTGACCCCGGGGTCGCCTCTGCGTGTTCGTACACCGCCCTGGTTGGTCGCTCTTTCCCGTGGAGGCAGAACCCACAATAACGGATTCCCTTTCAAAAACATTGGAGCTAACAGATTCCCTTTCAAAAACATTGGAGCTAACAGATTCCCTTTCAAAAACATTGGAGCTAACAGATTCCCTTTCAAAAACATTGGAGCTAACAGATTCCCTTTCAAAAACATTGGAGCTAACAGATTCCCTTTCAAAAACATTGGAGCTAACAGATTCCCTTTCAAAAACATTGGAGCTAACAGATTCCCTTTCAAAAACATTGGAGCTAACAGATTCCCTTTCAAAAACATTGGAGCTAACAGATTCCCTTTCAAAAACATTGGAGCTAACAGATTCCCTTTCAAAAACATTGGAGCTAACAGATTCCCTTTCAAAAACATTGGAGCTAACAGATTCCCTTTCAAAAACATTGGAGCTAACAGATTCCCTTTCAAAAACATTGGAGCTAACAGATTCCCTTTCAAAAACATTGGAGCTAACAGATTCCCTTTCAAAAACATTGGAGCTAACAGATTCCCTTTCAAAAACATTGGAGCTAACAGATTCCCTTTCAAAAACATTGGAGCTAACAGATTCCCTTTCAAAAACATTGGAGCTAACAGATTCCCTTTCAAAAACATTGGAGCTAACAGATTCCCTTTCAAAAACATTGGAGCGGAGTCTGTCTCCTTGAGCAGCTTGAGCTTAGATGCCCTAAATAATCCCAAATAAACCAGGGCGCCCGGACTTTCTACCACAAAATAAAAAGAGCCGGTAGGAGTGCCGGGGAGACCAACATTTCAATGCTATTATAGCCTAATTTCTTTCTAGAGAAGAGGCCTCTGCGAACACCTTTCCTTGTGGGACACGATGAGTTTTCCAGAAGGGGCCTGATCTGTTTCTCAGTGCCGTTGTAACATTGAACAGTCATTAAATGAGTGGCTGCCGAGGACTGTATCCTCCTTGTGTTCCTTTGCCATTGTTTATTTTATTCTGTTATTTTACTTCCATTCCGTTTACACTGCTTTTGTTCATTTTTTTCCTTTTCTTCCTTCCTTCCTTCCTTCCTTCCTTCCTTCCTTCCTTCCTTCCTTCCTTCCTTCCTTCCTCTTTCTTTCTTTCTTTCTTTCTTTCTTTCTTTCTTTCTTTCTTTCCTTCCCTTTCTTTCTTTCTTTCCCTTTCTTTCTTTCTTTCTTTCTTTCTTTCTTTCTTTCCCTCCTTTCCTCCCTCTTTCTTTCTTTCTTTCTTTCTTTCTTTCTTTCTTTCTTTTTCTTTCTTTCCCTCCTTCCCTCCCTCTTTCTTTCTTTCTTTCTTTCTTTCTTTCTTTCTTTCTTTCTTTCTTTCCCTCCCTCCCTCCCTCTTTCTTTCATTCTTTCTTTCCCTCCTTCCCTCCCTCCCTCTTTCTTTCTTTCCCTCCCTCCCTTTCTCTTTCTTTCTTTCTTTCTTTCTTTCTTTCTTTCTTTCTTTCTCTCTTTCTTTCTTTTTCTTTCTTTCTTTCTTTCTTTCTTTCTTTCTTTCTTTCTTTCTTTCTTTCTTTCTTTCTTTCTTTCTTTCTTTCTTCCTTTCATTCCTAGAGCAGCCCTACAGCGCTATTTACCAAGATGGCAAATACATTTTAACCAAACAAATGCCACTGAAATTATAGTGACTCGATTTATGGGAATCCTTAACTGTTTGTGATAGTGGCGAATCTCTGCCGTCTCCCTTTTTCATCTGCTTTTTTTTTTTGTTTCCCGGAAAAAGGATACGTGACGACGATCCTGGAAGACGCGAAAATTTATTCCAGCCATGCCAAAAAGTCAAGCGTCGATGCGGATGACGTGAGGTTGGCCATCCAGTGCCGGACAGACCAGTCGTTCACTTCTCCACCGCCCAGAGACGTATGCTTTTCAAACCTTTTTCGTTCCACTCTTGCCTCAGGCTGGGGACATGGAATTACTGTTTTGGGGAAGGCGTGTCTATGCAGATTCTCAGTCATCCAGGTCATAGATATTATTATTATTATTATTATTATTATTAATTTTATTTGTATATGGCATATACATGTATATGTTATGGCAAAGGTGCCTTTTTTCACGAGGCAACTGGAATTTCTCGTTTTTCTTTGAAGACGTTTTGCTTCTCACCCAAGAAACTTCTTCAACTCTGACTGGATGGTGGGGAACGGAAAGATTTATACTCCTTGCAGACAGCTGGTCATTTGCCTTCTTTTGGAGAGCCGTTGAGGCCACTTGGAGGTTTATCTGTGACCTCAGGATCACCTGAGTGGTGCAAACGGGTGTGGAGCCTTCTTCGAACTGCTGAAAGGACCCTGTTGTAGACTGGAGATGGATGGTGCCGTGTCCTTCCCCCTCTGTTGATGGAGGGCTGTTCAGTTTTGACCTAGACGGCCTCTTTGACCCCTCTTTCAAAGCAGCGGTCCTCTCTGTCAGCAAAGTCCACATTTTGGACAGAAGAGGACAACACAGCCCATTCAGTAGTTCCAAGAAGGCTCCACACCTGTTTGTACCACTCAGGTGACCCTGAGGACAGGAAAAAAAAACTCCAAGTGGCCTCAACAGTCCTCTAAAAGAATGAAAATGACCAGCTGTCTGCAAGGAGTATAAATCCTTCCATTCCCCACCATCCAAGTCAGAACCTGAGGAAGCTTCTGGGATGAGAAGCGAAACCTCTTCAGAGAAAAACAACGAAAGTCCAGTTGCCTCCTAAAAAAAAAAAGCATCTTTGGGATTTTGGGAAGGAGTGAACTGCAAGCAGAGCTTCCGAGAAAGCCTCAGAAGGACCTTGGCCCCATGAACCCGGCACCCTACAGGCAGTCCTCAGTTTATGACCAGAATAGAGCCTGCCCCATGCAGTCATAAGTCGGGATTGTCATAAAGTGGACCACCAACCTGATCTTTAGGATGCTTTTTTTTTTTGCGGCGGTCTTTAAGCGAATTGATAGTTGTTAAGCAACGCCCTTGTTTGCTGGAATTGGGTATATGTAGTTTAATGAAGAGAAGGGCAGTGGCGTAGCGTGGGTTGTCAGCACCCGGGGCAAGCACCCGGCCGCTGCACTGTCCCTCCCCCAGATAGTCCCTCGCTCTCTCCGCACTGCACCACACGCCTGGCACCCCCCCCCCCCAGTGGGCGGCGACCCGGCGGCTCGGCTCGGATTCGCACAGCCAGCACTGCAGTGAGAGTGAGTGAGCCAGGCACGGGCAAAGAGCTGCGAGTGCGCCCCCCAGATGTTGCGCCCGGTGTGGCCGGCCCCCCCTGCACCCCCCACGCTACGCCACTGGAGAAGGGTGAGGGGTGACATGATAGCAGCCTTCCAACATCCCAGGGGCTGCCCCAAAGAAGAGGGAGTCAAGCTGTTCTCCAAAGCGCCTGAAGGCAGGACAAGAAGCAACGGATGGAAACTAATCAAAGAGAGAAGCAACCTAGAACTAAGGAGAAACTTCCTGACAGTGAGAACAATTAACCGGTGGAACTGCTTGCCACCAGAAAGCTGTGAATACTCCAACACTGGAGGCTTTTAAGAAGAGACTGGACAGCCATTCGCCTGAAATGGTATAGGGTTTCCTGCCTGAACAGGGGGTTGGACTAGATGACCTCCAAGGTCCCTTCCAACTTTATATTATTATTATTATTATTATAAAACATATAGGGAATGGTTGGTGGAATTGGGTAGGTCCAGTTTAATGAAGAGAAGGACAAGAGGGGACATGATAGCAGCCTTCCAATATCTCAGGGGTTGCCCCAAAGAAGAGGGAGTCAAGCTATCCTCCAGAGTACCTGAAGGCAGGAGAAGAAGCAACGGATGGAAACTCATCAAGGAGAGAAGCAACTTATTGATCATTTTCTGACAGTGACGACAATCAATCAATGGAAGGGCTTGCCTGCAGAAGCTGTGGTTGCTCCAAAGCTGGAGGCCTTTAAGAAGAGACTGGACAGCCATTTGTCTGAAATGCTCTAGGGTTTCCTGCCTGAGCAGGGGGTTGGACTAGAGGACCTCCCAGGTTCCTTTCAACCTTATTGTTCTCTGTCTCTGTGTCCCACAGTTTTTGCTGGACATTGCAAGGCAGAAAAACCAAACCCCGTTGCCTTTGATTAAACCCTACTCGGGACCAAGATTGCCTCCAGACCGATACTGCCTGACAGCTCCAAATTATAGGCTGAAGTCTCTGCAGAAAAAGGTAAGGGCATTTACTAAAATGGACCCTTTTTGTGTGGCTGGCAGAAATCCAGATTTACCTCATGAACGGTGTTTTCCTTCCGTGGGGTGGAAAATGTCCTTAAAAAGCTAGCGTTTAGAATCATGGCCCGTCCCCCTGTTTACAGCTTCTTGGTTTAATCATTTAGGCCAGCATTCTGGCTGGGGAATTCTGGGAGTTGAAGTCCGCGCATCTTAAAAAGTGGCCGCGCTTGAAAAAGAAAACGACGACACAGAATTAAAGCAACTTCCCAGAGAAGCTTTTTACACAATTCGTATTCCTGAGAGGGAATTTTTCCAGCCTGACGGGCTCCACGTCGGATGGACTTCAATTCCCATCATCCTCCAGACTGGGAAAATGGACATGAGTCTGGCGGGGCCCTGCTTAAGGAAAGCTGCGTTAGCTTTTTCTTCAGATCCTGACCCGAAGTCCCTTGCGCTCGGAAGGGATGTGTGAATGTCGAGCGGGGAGATCTTAATCACTGTTGGGATTAATCATTAATTTAAGTGGTGAATGCTCCAACACTGGAGGTTTTTAAGAAGAGGCTGGACAGCCATTTGTCTGAAATGGTATACGGTTTCCTGCCTGATCAGGGGGTTGGTCTAGATGACCCCCAAGGTCCCTTCCAAGTCTGTTCTTTTTTTCTGTCCCTCCCTCCCTCCCTTCTCCAACACTGGAAGTTTTTAAGAGCCTGGACAGCCATTTGTCTGAAATGGTCTAGGCGGGTTTTTTGTCTGAGCAGGGGGTTGGATTAGATGACTTCCAAGGTCCCTTCCAACTTTATTATTGTTGTTGTTTTGTTTTGTTATTCTAATAATTCTCATTCTAATTCTAACAACAACAACAATAATATAACCTGCCAGTTTGCCTTTTGTGCTCTATATTCTTCATCCCGGATTCGCAGGGTGAACCCATAGAAAATAGGGGTGCAGAATGAGGCCTCTGGCCAGGAGGACAGGCTAGCCCGGCCTTATCCTGCACAGCCTCTCTCTGCTTTTCCTTCTTTTGTGGTTGAAGCTTCTCAAAATATACCGTTTCCCCAAAAGTAAGGCCTACACCAACAACAAGCCCTAGCTTGATTTTTTGGGGGGTGGGACTAATATAAGCCCTACCCCAAAAAATAAGCCCTAGTTTTGGGGTGAGGTGCACACCCAAAATTCAAGCTAGGGTGGGAGCAGGGGTGTGGAGATGCGGCCAGACCTCTCCTCGCTGGCCCACTTCTGAGGCCTCTTCTGCAGCCAGGCCTGCATTTCTCAGTCACGGGGCTTTCTGGAAGGCCTCTGTAGTCAAAAACCGAGCTATGGGTTCAATCCCTAGCTCAGTACTCGGCTGCTTAGGGCCTTCTGGAAAGGCCTGACTGCAAGACGCAGACCTGAATACAGCTGCAGAACTTTGGTTCCAGAAAAAGTGGACCAGTTGGGTGGAGCTGTCACTGCCGGAGGTGAGCTAAGGCCTACCCTGAAAATAGGACCTGTTGCCTCTTTTGGAGGCAAAAAAAAAGAAGACCCGGTCTTATTTTCGGGGAAACATGGTAGGTAGTCCTTGACTTACGACCGCAGTTGAGCACAATTGAGGAAGAAACACCAAAACAGGGGAAACAAAGTGGTCAGCCCATCCTCAGCTTTCCATCCTCCTGCAAAAACAAGCCTCAATATTTATGCCTTGTCTTCCTTTTAAATAAGCTGGTCCTCGTCTTACGACCACAATGGAGCCCAACTTTTTTTGTCGCCAAGCGAGATGTTCAGTGAATTTTGCCCCATTTTGCGACCTTCCCCGCCACCTCCCTTGTTAAGCGAATCCCTGAAGTTGTGAGGTTAAAGGGGGATTGATCACGTCACACACACAAACACACACACAAACACACACACATCGGGATGCTGCGATTGTCATAACTACGAGTCATTTTGCCCAAGAGTCTGAATTTTCATAAATGTGAAAAACAATCCTAGGTCTCTTTTTTCCTGGGCTATTGCAATGTCAAAGGGTCATTAAATGAACTGTTGTAATTCAATATTTTGCAATTTCGACCGATTCTTGGTTCTGATTTTTCCCCTCAGGTCTCGTCGTCTGCTGGGAGGATCACCGTGCCCCGGCTGAGTGTTGGCGCCGTCAGCAGCCGACCTAGCACACCCACCTTAGGTAAGTCGCCCCTCCATTTTTTTGAGGGGGGGAGAAGGGGGGGGCGTCTGCTCCTGGCTTTCCGGGTGTTCTTTTTCTCCACTCCCTTTCCCTTCCTCAGAGCCCATCTTTTTATATGTGGCTATTCCATGGTGCTTCAGCAGGTGGCAGCAACACCTTGCCAAGCTTGGCTGATCTAGCTGGCTTGGATCTTTTAATCCCGGGATGGGAGACCACCAGGAGTTTTACAAAACAAATATACACACAGACAAAAAAAACAACAACAACCCACTTTGGAAGAAGGAAGAGCAGAAAACTGTTGTGGTGTCTTGCTTGCCTCTTGTGCCTCTCGAGCGTCCAGCTTCCACCTGTTCTTCTCTTCGTCTGGTTTACTCTCCTGCTCGAGCGGGGGGTTGGACTAGAAGACCTCCAAGGTCCCTTCCAGCTCTATTCTGATTGATTGATTGGTATGGTATGGTATGGTATAGGCCAGGGGTAGGTGGCTCAGTGGGTTAGGACGCTGAGCTTGTCGATCAGAAGGTCGGCAGTTTGGCGGGTCGAATCCCGAGTGCCGCGTAACAGAGTGAGCGCCTGTTACTCATCCCAGCTTCTGCCAACCTAGCAGTTCGAAAGCACGTAAAAATGCAAGTAGAAAAATAGGGACCACTCCGGTGGGAAGGTAACAGCGTTCCGTGCGCCTTTGACGTCTAGTCATGCCAGCCACATGACCACGGAGACGTCCTCGGACAAGCGCTGGCTCTTCGGCTTTGAAACGGAGATGAGCACCGGCCCCTAGAGTCGGAAACGACTAGCACGCGTGTGCGGGGGAACCTTTACCTTTACCTAGGCAACCTCGGCTCTTTTATGACTCATGGACCTCAACTCCCAGAATTCCTGAGTCAGCATAGCTGACTCAGGAATTCTGGGAGTTGAAGTCCATGAGTCATAAAAGAGCCGAGGTTGCCTACCCCTGGTATAGGCCCATTTCAGACAAATGGCTATCCAGTCTCTTCTTAAAAACTTCCAGCGTTGGAGCAATTCAGCGCTTCTGGAGGCAGGTTGAAATTGAAATTGAAATTGAAAAAAAAAGTAAATCAACCTAATAAAGAATATATACAATTAACCCACCGAAGTTTACTAAATAGATAAAACCGGCAGGTGAGCTAGCAAGCTGATTGGGTTGGTGGGGAGGGGCTTGGCTGGCTGGATTTTTCTCAGCCTTATGGAGCCTGGAGTCCTGCGTTTGCCAGCGGTGGGGTGGGTGGGTGGGTGTCTTCTTGGCTCTCCTTTGCTGCCCTTCCGGTCTGACCTGCCCCCCCCTCTTATGGTTCTTTTTTTCCCCATTTGCAGGACCCTCTTCGGCACAGGCGGTGTCCGTTTCGGCCAAGGTCGGGGCTCCCGTCTCGCTAACCGGACAGAGGTTTACCGTCCAGATCCCCACCTCTCAAACATCTGTAAAATCAGGTGAGGGGGTTTTGAGTGTTATTTTGAGGAGGGGGGGGCTGGGGAGAAGAAGGGAGAAGGTGGTGGGGTGGACAACCCCCCCCCCCCGTGACCCTGTCCTGAGCTTGAAATGGTTCTCTCACTTCTGCCTTCCTTTGGTTCTCCTCGAGAGAAAACATAGGAAACTCCTTAAGGGTATTTTTTATTTTATTTTATTATTTTATATTATTTTGTTTTATTTATTTTATTTTTATTTTATTTTATTTTATTTTATATTATTTTGTTTTATTTTATTTTATGATTTATTTTTATTTTATTATTTTATTTTATTTCAATTTTTTTCTTCCCTTCCCTTCCCTTCCCTTCCTTTTTTTCTTTTCTTTTCTTCTCTTCCTTTTCACGTATTTTATTAGTTTTTCTATCCTTACAATTCATTTGTGCTTATTGAACAACGTGTTGTTATTATTATTATTTTTTGCTTAGTCCTAGGGCGTTTCCATTTTCCTATGGAGTCCTTTAATAGTAATTTTGATCCGAATCAACCTGGAGCCCATTATAAGAGGGGCTGGAGATTTTGTTTGTTTGCATTACTTTATCCGGGAAAGAAGGTGGGTGGAGACATTCTGGGAGAAGCACAGGAACCTCGTAATCCTGGATCTACGAAAGAAATAAAGAGGTTCACATCACCTCTCCCCAGACCGAACCAAAACATAAAAGCTGTCTTTTAAATCCAGGCTCTCATCCCGTCAGGTCAGATCAACTTTGACAGCTTGAAGAGGGCTGGACTTCAACGCCCAGAATTCCCCAGCTATCACAGCTGTCCAGCCTTCTTCAAGCCGTCAAGGTTGAGAAAAGCAGTTTTCGTATCTTGTACAATCCCAGAAAAAGTGGTTTAGCTCTGTCTGCCGTGGTCCACGTGGGGTGTGTTACTTAAAGAGTGTACAGGTGGTCCTCAACACACAACTGCAGCACGGCCTCCCATTAGGGTTACATGTCATCGATCAATCAGAATAGAGTTGGAAGGGAGCGTGGAGGTCTTCTAGTCCTCATGGTTGTAAAATAAATTGGTTGCACACCCAATCCAATATTACCTTTTTTTTTTTGCGGTCGTTCTTAAGTAAACTTGGCGGTTGTAAAGCGGTTGCTGTGGTCATTAAGGGAGCCGGTGGTTTGCTCTGGGCGTGGTTTTGCCGAAAACAGGAAATTGGTGATAGTTTACAGCAAAACCATCGTAAAATGAGGTCATGTGGTCCCCTCGACAGTGCAAATGGCTGTTTAAATGCATCCATTTTGCCAAGGGCCCAAATTTGGAACGAGTGAACGTGGAAAGGGCCCAGCCGTCGAATTCTGGTCATAAGCCACTCGGTGAGCAGAAGTCGAGGATCTGGGTCCTCGTTTTACCGACCTGGGAAGGAAAGGCAGGAAGGAAACGAACGAACGAGAAGGGAGGAAGGAACGGCAGTAGCAATAGACTTATATACCACTTCACAATGCCTTGCAGCCCTAAGTGGTTTACAGAATCAGCCTCTTGCCTCCAACAATCTGGGTCCTCGTTTTACCGACCTGGGAAGGAAGAAAGGAAGGAAGGAAGGAAGGAAGGAAGGAAGGAAGGAAGGAAGGAAGGAAGGAAGGAAGGAAGGTAGCAATAGACTTATATACCACTTCACAATGCCTTGCAGCCCTCTCTAAGTGGTTTACAGAATCAGCCTCTTGCTTCCAACAATCTGGGTCCTCATTTTACGAAGGAAGGAAGGAAGGAAGGAAGGAAGGAAGGAAGGAAGGAAGGAAGGAAGGAAGGAAGGAAGGAAGGGCAGTAGCAATAGACTTATATACCACTTATATACCAGTAGCAATAGACTTATATACCACTTCACAATGCCTTTCAGCCCTCTAAGTGGATTACAGAATCAGCCTCTTGCTTCCAACAATCTGGGTCCTCATTTTACGAAGGAAGGAAGGAAGGAAGGAAGGAAGGAAGGAAGGACAGTAGCAATAGACTTATATACCACTTCACAATGCCTTGCAGCCCTCTAAGTGGTTTACAGAATCAGCCTCTTGCCCCCAACAATCTGGGTCCTCGTTTTACCGACCTGGGAAGGACTGAAGGCCGAGTCAACTATATATATAGAAAACCTCCATCTCGTGTTTTGTGTGCGTGTGCTTGATCCTCCCTTTCCCTCTCTCTCTCTCCCCAGTCGCCCCCACCACCCCCACCGTCCAGAACGTCCTGATCAACCCTTCGCTGATCGGCTCCAAGAACATCCTCATCACCACCAACATGGTCTCCTCCCAGAGCGCCGTGGGCGAGACGCCCAACGTCTTGAAGCGCAAGCACGAGGAAGAGGAGGATTACGACGCCTTATGAGCTCCCGTGGGGGGGACCAGCTTTCGCCCCCACACTCAGCCCCCCCCCCAAAAAAACGCGCTCCTTCCAAAATCTTGTGCCAAACCAGGCCTGGCCAACAGAGATGCACTTTCAACCTGGGACACCCCCCAAATTTAAAAAGGTCCACCTTGGCGTTGTTGGGTCCTTTGGCCGTCCTTTCCCCCAAAAATTACGCTGCAGGGACCCTCAGGTGTTTGCAGGCAGGAGAGGTGTGTGTTGTGGGGTGGGGGCTCTCCAAGGAGGAGGAACTGAAGCCCCCCCCATCCCCCTTGTAAAAAAGACAGTGCTGTGCTGTGGTTTTAGCTAGGAAGATAAAACTGTATTTATCTGTCTTCCATCTTGCTTGGAAAGGGAGGAAATTTGACTACGGAGCTGCTGGGTTCAGGCAAAATCGCGTTTCGTTTTTTTTGTCATTTGAAGTCCCCCCCCCCTCCGTCATGTGGCGGAAAGCCCCCTCCACTATCTCCTGTGTGTTTGTGTGCTCAGTCATCCATCATTTCTGGCTGAGACCAGACTGACGAAGGAGAGGAAGCCGTGTGTCTCCCCCCCCCTCGTTTGGTGCTTTGTTTTCTGAAAAGGACAGAACATTTGGCGTTGCATCCCCCCCCCAAGAGGACAAGGCCTTACTGTTGCTTGCGACGATTGTCAACTTAGGCCTGGCTGCAAAACATGTGCCCCCCCTTTTCTCGTTCTTTTGTAGTTTCACTGCCACGAACAGCACAATTTCTATTTCTTTGAGAGCTCTGTTCTAAATTAAACATTTCCTCTCCCCCCCCCAGGAATAATGCAACGGAGATGTTTGGGTTTTTTCCTCCCCCCCCCAAAGAGCTGGGACTGATTTGGTGTTTGTGTGTGTGTGTGTGGGCTTAAGGCTGGAAGGATTTGCTTCTCTCTGTGTGTGTGTGTGTTGTGCAATCTTGGTTAGACCCTCAGTGGGGCCAGTGCAAAGCCGCCCCCCCCCCCGAAATAATCCACCCACCCAATGGCATTTGGCTGTGCCCTAGAGTGCAGCAGTCTCCAACTTTTCCAGCATGGTGGATCCCCGGAGGAGGTGGCAGGATGGGGATGGTTTTCCACGCGTGCACACCGCTTTCACAAACGCACAAAACTTCCACAGCCTGGCTCTGGGCCAAGATGTCACTTATGCAGGGGTCTTCCAACCTGGCCCTTTGATGACTTGTGGACTTCAACTCCCAGAATTCCCCAGCCAGTAGACTCATTGTGGCCCCGCTTTTTTTTTTTTTTTAAATTCCATTTATATCCCGCCCTTCTCCGAAGACTCAGGGCGGCTTACAAGCTTAGCTTACTCTTATAATCCCTTCCTCTCCAATCTCCCCCGCTTTAAGGGAATAGGAGAAACAAACAGGTATGGCTGGGGGATTCTGGGACACGAAGTCCACAAGTCTTAAGAGTTGCCAAGGTTGAGGACCCCTGCCTTAAGGGACCACCCAAGAGCCCAGCCAGGTCAGTGTGGACACCCCCTTCACACACACACACACTCGATCAATGGGGACCCTGACACAATCGCCGGCCCGGAGAGCAATTAGCGGGGTTCCCCCATTGGGAGAGGCCGTTTTGAGTTTTGATTCCTTGCTTTTGCAGAGCCACTCTGTGTGTGTGTGTGTGTGTGTGTGTGTGTGTCTGTCTTTCTGTCTCGATGCTCTGTCTGCTTCGAGGAAGCCCTCCCCCCTCCAAAAGCCTTAACTTTGCCTGGAGCTGGTGGAAGCCAGTCAAAGAAGCCGCCCCTTCTGGGTTGCAAACCTTTATTTATTAATCTATACACCTGAAAAGGGAATATTTACAGGTTAAAAGAGGGAAGGGGGTGGCCGGGCCGCTCACTTCTCGTTCCTCTCCGCCAGCCCCTCTTTGATCGGGGTGCAGCCGGAGAAGAGCCGACTGGTGTTGCTCAGAAGCCGCTTCCGATGCCTCTTCAGAGGGGGCAGTGGGGCTATGGCGCCCTCCGAGGGTCCCGGGGGCGGGAAGGAGGGCGGGGCGCCGTTCTGGGGGGCTGCCAAAGATTTGGGCTTTAGGGTGTCTTCCTGGACCTGGTGGAAGGGGGGAAGGAAGGGAGGGGGGGAGAGGGAAGTAAAGGGAGAGGAAGGGAGGGAAGGAAGAAAGGAGAGGGAGGGAGGGGGAGGGAGGAGAGGGAAAGGGGGGAAGAAGGGAGGAGGAGAGGGAAGGAGAGTGAAAGGGAAGAAAGGGAGGGAGGGGAAGGAAGGAGAGTGAAAGGGAGGGGGGAAGAAGGGAGGGGGAGAGGAAAGAAGGGAGGAAAGGAGAGTGAAAGGGAGGGAGGGAAGAAAGGGAAGGAAAAGGAGGGAGGGAGGGGAAGAAAGTGAAAGGGAGGGGGAGAGGGAAGGGAAGGAGGGAAGAAAGGAGAGGGAGGGGAAGAGGGAAGAGAAGGAAAGGGCAGGAGGGGGAGAGGGAAGGAGGGAAAGTGAAGGAAAGGGAGGGAGGGAGGGAGGGAGAGAGAAAGGGAGAAAAGGAGGGAGGGAGAAAGAAAAAGACAACGTGAGCTGACGCAAGTCAAGGGGGAATTGCAGATCAACGGATTCACTTAAGGACCGACCGATTCGCTCAACCACTACAGCCACTCGCTTTACCACACTCTGGTGAAAAAAGAAGCTTGTAAAATCGCCCGTGACCCTCTTTAGCGACCGTCTTCCTGGGCAGCTCAAAACCTGCGTCTTAAGTCGAGGACTGGCTGCCCAGCTTACCGGCACCATCGATGCATCCCATTCCGCTCTCACGTCCCCCCCCTCCTTCCTACAGGGAGTCCTCACGGCTTACGACTCCCGTCGAGCCCCAGTTTCCCACCGCTAAGCCAGACGGACGCTAAGGGCCCATTTTTGCCAGCTTCCTTGGGCCAACGCCGTTAAGCGAATCACTCCAGCTGTTTAAGCTAGTCGCAAGGCTGTTAAGCGAGTCCGGATTCCCCCATTGACTTTCGCTTGTGAGAAGGTCGCCAATCGCATAATTCCCCCCCCCCTCCCCTGGCACGCTGCAACCGTCGTAAGTACACGCCAGTTGCCAAGCCTCTGGGTTTTGACCGTGCGACCCCCGGGGACGTTGCGTCGGTTGTTTGAAGTGTAAACGACGGTCCTGAGTCCCTTTTTCCCAATGCCGTTGTAACTTCGGTCACTAAGCGAAACATCGTAAGGCAAGGACTGCCTTTTTTAAAAAAAAAAAAAAGATCCCCAATTGGCTTGCTAAACAACGGCCTCTCTTTGCTTCCCCCCAAGCCACAGCCCCCTCCCCCCTCCCGTGAAAGCTCAGAGCCCCCTCCCCAATTCATTTACCCCACCCCGACAGCCTCTTTGTACCGTTGCTGGTGTGACGGGAGGCGCAAAGAAGGTGTCCCCGCAGGTCACCTGGGTGGGGTCCTCCAGGGCGAAGGTCGTTTCCCGGAGGTCTCCTATCGCCTCGTCGCTCAGCAGCCCCTCCTAAGGGGAGGGAGGAAAAGGCAGGCGGGCGTCAGTCAGGTCAAGCTCACCCTCCACAGAGGGGCAGCCTGGAGACCCAGCCGCTCCGTTTCTCCCGGCTTTGAGCAACTTGCCCAACGCAAACGGGGAGTCACCGGGCACTTTTAAGGCAGTTTCTCCCGGCCAATTGACTTCCAGATGTGTCGGAGAAGCTCCATTGTTCCCAGCTGCTACAGCCTGTGGCCGGAGAATGGGACGTGCGATCCGACACGTCTGGAGGATCAATAGAGGGAAAGATTTGTACCTCAGGGGTGAAGTGTGTGTGTGTGTGTCTGTCTGTCGGTGTGTGTGTGTGTGTGTCTCTGTGCCTGGTGCTCTCCTGACCCAACTAGGGAATGTCATCAGTGGTGGGGGAGGGGGGAGCTTGCAGAATGGAGGGAGGAGAGAAGAGGGAGGAGGAGGACTGTGGGGTCCTTGGTGCTTTCTAAGCTGGGTTATTTTCTTGCAGACGTTTTGTGACCCAACTAGGGAACATCATCAATGCTAGAAGGGGGTGGGTGGGTTTGCAGAATGGAGAGAGGAAGGAGGAGAGGAGGGGGGAAGGAGGAGGAGGAGGAGGAGAAGAAGAAGAGGAAGAGGAGAAGAAGAACAAGAAGAGGAGGAGAGGAGAAGGAGAAGAGGAGAAGGAGAAGAAGAGGAGGAGGAGAAGAAGAGAAGGAGAAGAGGAGAAGGAGAAGAAGAAGAACAAGAAGAGGAGGAGAAGAAGAAGAGAAGGAGAAGAAGAAGAGGAGGAGAAGGAGGAGGAGAAGAAGAGAAGAAGAGAAGGAGAAGAGGAGGAGGAGGAGAAGAAGAAGAGAAGAAGAAGGAGAAGAGGAGAAGAAGAAGAAGAGAAGAAGGAGGAGAAGAACAAGAAGAAGAGAAGAAGAAGAGGAGAAGGAGAAGAAGAGAAGGAGAAGAAGAGGAGGAGGAGGAGGAGAAGAAGGAGAAGAAGAAGAGGAGGAGGAGGAGAAGAAGAAGGAGAAGAAGAAGAGGAGGAGGAGGAGAAGAAGGAGAAGAAGAGGAGGAGGAGAAGAAGAAGGAGAAGAAGAAGAGGAGGAGGACGACTGTTGGGGTCCTTGGTGCTCTCTGAGCTTGCTTGCTCTCTTGCAGACGTTTCGTGACCCAACTAGGTACCATCATCAATGCTAGAAGGGGGTGGGTGGGTTTGCAGAATGGAGAGAGGAAGGAGGAGAGGAGGGGGGAAGAGGAGGAGGAGGAAGAGGAAGAAGAAAACAACAAGAAGAAGAACAAGAAGAAGAGGAGGAGGAGGAGGACAACGACTGTGGGGTCCTTGGTGCTCTCTGAGCTTGACTGGTTTCCTTGCAGACGTTTCGTGACCCAACTAGGGAACGTCATCAGTGCTAGAAGAGGGAGGAGGAGGAGGGTTGTGGGGTCCCTGGTGCTCTCTGAGCTTGGCTTCTTTTCTGGCGGACGTTTCGTGACCCAACTGGGTTACTTCATCCGTGTGCTAGAAGTGAGGTTGGGCCGTGAAACGTCTGCAAGAAAACCAACCAGCTCAGAGAGCACCAGGGACCCCTGGCCGCCGGAGGAGGGCAGACCGAGGAAAGCCAAGCCACGATATCGGCCTGGACCCCCAGCGGCCCTTTATTTAGCCAGGGCCACAAGAGAAGAGCGCGCAAACGCTGCCAGTGCAGGAAGGCTGACTCACACGTACATTTTTTTTCATGCCCCCCCCCCCCTCAAATTCAGGACCCGTTTTCTTCTCGCGTCAGAGAAAAAATTAAAATCCCTTCAGGGAAGCAAGGCTCTGCTTCCTCTCCTTACACCCCCCCCCCAAAACCCCCCACCACCACTTTTTAATCTACCAACCGAATGAACCTGGTTGGATCAGCTGCAAGGCTATGGATTTGGTGGGGATTTATTTTTTTAAAAAATTGCAAACTGGTTACTGAGACCGTGAGCTGGACGGCGCACAAATTTGATAACTAAATAATCAATAACCTTACAACTGGCGGAAAATCAACCCTTTGCCTGTCCTGTAAGGATCACTTCCTGGCATGGACCAATCAACGCAGCTCGTTTTTTTTTTCTTAAAGCCTTTTTTTTCTCCCCATGCATGCAAAATTAATTAACTGATCCATCAATTCTGCTCTTTTGAAATCTCCTTTCAGCAAGTGGATCGCCGGAATTCTTTAAAGTTTTTTTAAGAAGAGACCGGACAGACACTTTTCTGGAATGGCAACTGGAGTCTCTTTGTTTTTCCTTGAAGACGTTTCCCTTCTCATCCAGGAAGCTTCTTCGGTTCTGACAGCTGGAAGAGGAATAGAATAGAATAGCGAAAATATGGAAAGGAATTGAATAGAATAGAGAAAATATGGAAAGGAATAGAATAGAATAGCGAAAATATGGAAAGGAATTGAATAGAATAGAGAAAATATGGAATGGAATAGAATAGAATAGCGAAAATATAAAATAGAATAGAGAAAATATGGAATGGAATGAAATGAAATAGAATAGAATAGAGAAAATATGGAATGGAATAGAATAGAGAAAATATGGAAAGGAATTGAATAGAATAGCGGAAATATGGAATGGAATAGAATAGAATAGCGGAAATATAGAATAGAATAGCGGAAATATGGAATGGAATAGAATAGAATAGCGAAAATATAGAATAGAATAGAGAAAATATGGAATGGAATGGAATAGAATAGAGAAAATATGAAATGGAATGAAATGGAATAGAATAGAATAGAGAAAATATGGAAAGGAATTGAATAGAATAGAGAAAATATGGAATAGAATAGCGGAAATATAGAATAGAATAGCGGAAATATGGAATGGAATAGAATAGAATAGCGAAAATATAGAATAGAATAGAGAAAATATGGAATGGAATGGTCCCTCGGGAGAAGGGCGGTTTATAAAAACAAACAAACAAACAAATAAATAAATAAATAAATAAATAGAATAGAGAAAATATGAAATGGAATGAAATGGAATGGAATAGAATAGAGAAAATATGGAAAGGAATTGAATAGAATAGAGAAAATATGGAATGGAATAGAATAGAATAGCGCAAATATAGAATAGAATAGCGGAAATATGGAATGGAATAGAATAGAATAGCGAAAATATAGAATAGAATAGAGAAAATATGGAATGGAATGGAATGGAATAGAGAAAATATGAAATGGAATGAAATGGAATAGAATAGAATAGAGAAAATATGGAAAGGAATTGAATAGAATAGAGAAAATATGGAATGGAATAGAATAGAATAGCGAAAATATAGAATAGAATAGCGGAAATATGGAATGGAATAGAATAGAATAGCGAAACTATAGAATAGAATAGAATAGAGAAAATATGGAAAGGAATTGAATAGAATAGCGAAAATATGGAATGGAATAGAACAGAATAGAGAAAATATGGAATGGAATGAAATGAAATAGAACAGAATAGGAGAAAATATGGAAAGGAATTGAATAGGATGGGATGGGATGGAATAGAATAGGAATAGAGCTGGAAGGGACCTCGGAGGTCTTCTAGTCCAGCCCCCTGCTCAAAGCAGGAGAACCTATCCTATCTCAGACAAGTGGATGTCCAGTCTCTCCTTAAAAAGCCTCCAGTGATGGAGCGCACAGGATTTCTGGTGGCAAGCTGTTCCACTGGTTAATTGTTCTCACTGTCAGGAAGTTTCTCCTTAATCCCAGGTTGCTTCTCTCTTTGACCAGTTTCCAACCGTCGTTTCTCGTCCTGCCCTCCGGTGCTTCGGAGAATAGCGTGACCCCCCCTCCTCTTCTTTTGGGGCAGCCCCTCAAATACCGGAACGCTGCTACCGTGTCTCCCCTATTTCTTCTTTTCTCTAGACTGGCCAAACCCAAGTCCCGCAGCCGTTCTTCCTATGCTTTGGTCTCCAGGCCTTGGATCACCTTTGTTCCTCTTCTCTGAATTTCCCCCCCCCCCCCCCAAACTCTCAAGAAGGAGAACAAGGCTTCCCCACTGGGTGGCACTCACCAACAACCCATTTTCCCGGTTCCGACATTTTTCTCCCTCACAACGACAGTCCTCCGAGCAGGCCAGTTTGTTTTTCCGGCAACCGCACTGCTTGTTCCCGCAGAAACCTCGGCAGGTGCACTAGAGGAGATTCCCCCCCACCAGGAGAAAAGTCAGGGGGAGAGAGGGCGAGACACACACCCCACCAGGAAAGAGACGGTGAGAAGGAAAGCACCAACGCCAAGACCCAACAGGGAGGGTGAGGTCTGGGACCCAGGCAAGCCGCTTCCCCCCACCCACCCCCCAGGCCAGAAGAAGAGCAGGTGGGCTGAGAAGACAGCGAAGGAGGGGGCAGGTTAGGGTGGTGGCAAAGGAGCTGGCTGGGAAACCAGGAGACGGCGAGTTGTAGTCCCGCCTTAGGCGTGAAAAATTGGCTGGGTGACTTTGGGGCCAATCACCAGGAGACTGTGAGTTCTAGTCCTCCCTTAGGCATGAAAACCTGGCTGGGTGATTTTGGGGCAGCCAATCAGTAGGAGACTGTATGTTCTAGTTCCATCTTGGGCATGAAAAACCAGCTGGGTGACTTTGGGCCAATCACCAGGAGACGGTGAGTTCTAGTCCTGCCTTAGGTATGAAAAACCAGCTGGGTGACTTTGGGCCAATCACCAAGAGACTGTGAGTTCTAGTCCTGCCTTGGGCATGAAAAAGTAGCTGCATGATTTTGGGGCAGCCAATCAGTAGGAGACTATAAGTTCTAGTTCTATCTTGGGCATGAAAGCCAGCTGGGTGACTTTGGGCCAATCACCAGGAGACTGTGAGTTCTAGTCCTGCCTTAGGCATGAAAAAGCAGCTGGGTGATTTTGGGGCAGCCAATCACTAGGAAACCGGAAGTTCTACTTCCATCTTAGGCATGAAAGTCAGCTGGGTGATTTGGGACCAATCACTAGGAGACGGTGAGTTCTAGTCCTACTTCAGACATAAAAGGCGACTAGGTGACGTTAAGCCTGTGCCTCTTTCTCAGCCCAGCACAGTTGTGGAGAAAATGATAGGAGGGAGTATTAGGTGTATTGAGTTATATATAGAAAAAAGGGCAGAATAAAAATCTAAAGAAAAAACAAAGAAACCCAGATCTTAATGTTACATAGGAAGGAAGGAAGGAAGGAAGGAAGGAAGGAAGGAAGGAAGGAAGGAAGGAAGGAAGGAAGGAAGGAAGGAAGGAAGGAAGGAAAGATCCCAGGACCTGGTGCTCACAGAATTCCAGCCTCCGGGAATTCTTGCTAGCAATTGCAGTTTAGCATCTGGCCAATCATCTCGCTCCTGCCTGGCAATATGGAGGCCTTCGGATCCCTCCCGTGAGCGCGCGCACACCATTTGAAATAATTCATTTTATACTCATTTCATACTCCTATGATTCAGATCTGGAACCGAAGGGGCTTAGACCAGGGGTCTTCCAACTTGGCTCTTTGATGACTTGTGGACTTCAACTCCCAGAATTCCTCAGCCAGCGTGAGGGAACTATGAGCTGGCTGAGGAATTCTGGGAGTTGAAGTCCGCAAGTCATCCAAGGGCCAAGTTCGAAGACCCCCCAGCTTAGACCAACCTGGCTGGCCCGCCTTTCAGTAGGGGAAGAAAGGAACTCGACTCAGCGGCTGACAGATAAGCCTCCATATTCAAGAGCAGTCTCCTGGAGAATTGAGGACAGTGACATGAAGGATGATTTCTCCCTGTTACGTACCCCTAAAATGCTTTTTCTCTGGCCTCGAGCAATTTTGGCTGGCACCCACTCGTCCTCTGCTTCTTCTCCCGACTCAGAGGATTCGGAGGAGGGGTCTTCGAAACTCATTTCGGATTTTGGTTTCGCGGTGGTCATCCGGCGAGGCTTCAGCTGAAGGAGGAGGGAAGAAAGTTGCTACACCGAAGGAAGGGCAAAGATTACTTCAGAGGGTTAGTTTAGGCCAGGGGTAGGCAAGCTTGGCCCTTTTATGACTCGTGGACATCAACTCCCAGAATTCCTGAGCCAGCATGAGGGAAACTTTGCCCCCTTCATGACTCGTGGACTTCAACTCCCAGAATTCCTGAGCCAGCATGAGGGAAACTTTGGCCCCTTCGTGACTCGTGGACTTTAACTCCCAGAATTCCTGAGCCAGCATGGGGGAACTATGGCTCCCTTGATGACTTGTGGACTTCAACTCCCAGAATTCCTCAGCCAGCCATGGCTCAGCTTGGAACCCTCTCCTTCTCCTCAGCCTGGCTGGCTCAGGAATTCTGGGAGTTGAAGTCCACGAGTCACAAAAGAGCCGAGGTTGCTTAGCCCTGGTTGAGGCAAACTGTGGGCAGCCTTGAAGCACAGAGCTACAGACTAAGATGGTGTTTCTCAATCACTGCGACTTTAAGAGGGGTGGACTTCAACTCCCAGAATTCCTCAGCCAGCCATCCTAGCTGGGGAATTCTGGAGTTGATGCCCACCTATCTTAAAGCATACTGGCTGGGGAATTCTGGGAATTGAAGTGTATCCATTTTAAAGCAGCTTGGCTAAGGAATTCTGGCAGTGGAAGTCCACCTATCTTAAAAGCATGCTGGCTAGGGAATTCTGGGAGTTGAAGCCCACACATTTTAAAGCATGCGGGATGGGGAATTCTGGGAAAGGTCCACCCATCATAAAATGCTGGCTGGGGAATTCTGGGAGTTGAAGTCCAGCCATCATAAAGCATGCTGGCTGGGGAATTCTGGGACTTCAAGTCCAGCCATCATAAAGCATGCTGGCTGGGGAATTCTGGGAGTTGAAGTCCGCACATTTTAAAGCAGGCTGGCTGGGGAATTCTTGTGAGATGGGTGGCAAATACATTGAATAAATAATAACAACAACAACATGGTCTTAAAAAGACCACCAGAATTTTTAGGCAACATGGTCGCTCCTACGTCCGATCGTTACGCGGCTGCTGTTTTAGCGGTAACCGGGACAGCGGAAATATGATAAACTTCCCTATTTCTAAGCCCTGCGGAACTGGCCAGCCCTCGGAAGACACACACACAAACACACACGCACACGAGAACACCCACCTTGGGAGGGACGTAATCAAAAGGAGATTCCGGACTATCTCTGAGGCCGGGATTCACCTGGTAGATCTTCCGCCCGCTGGCAGCCTGGAGAATGGTCAGCTTCTGCGGGAGGAAAGAGAAAGGCTGGGTGGTTTTTGCCCGGATAAAGACGTGGCTACCTGTCCGTGCAGGTGAGGCCCTTCTTTGGACTCACCTTTTTGAGCGTCTCCAGCTCTGCGCAGAGCTGCTGGTTCTTCTCAAACACCTCTTGCATTTTTCCCAGCTCCTCGTCCTGCCGGCCGCCGAAAGGGGGGAGAAGCACGAGGGACAGAGAGAAAGAAAAGGCCGGCTTATTCGTTTAGCGACCGTTTCGCTTCACAACGGCGGGAGCAACCTCGTGGTCCCCTCCCCCCCCGCCACTGACACTCAAGCCTTTGGGCCACTAGCCCGCAGGGGCGGTCCTCAACTCAGAAGGGTTCGTTTAGCGACCGGTCAAAGTCCCAACAGCGGCGGTGGGGAAAAAGGGACACCTTTTCCCACTTAACGACCGTGTTTTTTTTTTCATCATCGCCCGCGCTCACGTGGTCAAAACTCAAAGAGGCTTGGCAACTGGCACGGACTTAGGACGGTGGCAGTGTCGTTCCCCCCCTCCCCCCAAAAAAAGGATTTCCCCTTTGGACACCTTCCGGCAAGCCAAAGCAAGGCGGGGTGGGGGAGAAGCCGGATTTGCTTAAGAACCGTGTGGCTCGCTTAACGACGGCAGCGATTCCCTTAACAACTGTGGTAAGAAAGGAGGTAAAATGGGGCAAAAAAATCAGGGAATCCGTCTGCCTTAGGAATGGGAATCTGGGGCCCCGTTGTAGCCCTAAGTCCTCTCCATAAACTAAACCAGAGCCCTCCAAGGTTGGTTCTTTCTTCTTTCCCTTCCTTCATCTTCTCCCAATTCATTTCCTTCCTTCCTTCCCTTCCCTTCCCCCCTCTTCCCTTTCTTCCTCTTTCCTTCCTCTTTCTTGTCTTCCTTCCTTCTTCTCCCAATTCATTTCCTTCTTTTTCCTTCCCCCCTCTTCCCTTTCCTTTTTCCTCCCTGCCTCCCTCCCTCTTTCCTTCCTTCTCCCAATTCATTTCCTTCCTTTTTCCTTCCTTCCCTTCCCCTTTCCATTCTTCCTTTTTCCTCCCTGCCTCCCTTTCTCCATCCCTCCCTATTTCCTTCCTTCCTTCTCCCAATTCATTTCCTTCCTTCCTTCCTTCCTTCCCTTCCCCCCTCTTCCCTTTCCTTTTTCCTCCCTGCCTCCCTCCCTATTTCCTTCCTTCCCTCTTTCCTTCTCTTTTCCTTCCTTCCTTCCTTCTCCCAATTCATTTCCTTCCTTCCCTTCCACTCTTTCCATTCTTCCTTTTTCCTCCCTGCCTCCCTTTCTCCATCCCTCCCTATTCCCTTCCTTCCTTCTCCCAATTCATTTCCTTCCTTCCTTCCTTCCCACCCTCTTCCCTTTCCTTTTTCCTCCCTGCCTCCCTCCCTATTTCCTTCCTTCCTTCTCTTTTCCTTCCTTCCTTCCTTCTCCCAATTCATTTCCTTCCTTCCCTTCCACTCTTTCCATTCTTCCTTTTTCCTCCCTGCCTCCCTTTCTCCATGCCTATTTCCTTCCTTCCTTCCTTCCTTCCTTCCTTCCTTCCTTCCTTCCTTCCTTCTCCTTTTTCTTCCCTCCCTCCCACCGACAAGGAATCCTTTACGCCCTGAAACCTCGGCAGCGACCAACCCAGGACTCTCTGGATCTTACCTCTTATCCTGAAACGCTATCAAGCCCCTCCCCCGCCCGATTTAAGGCCATCGCAGCCCCCCCTCCCCCCCGCTCACCTGGAATCTGAGGCGCTCGAGAAGCTGCTGTTCCCGGTCGGAAATGGAGGTTTCCAGCCTTTTCTCAGCTTCTTCCTTTTGCTGGACTTGGCTGAGCAGGTAGAGAATCTGCCCAAGGGAAAGAGGGTGGCAGCGTTTGGCAAGAGAAGGCGAAGCCCAGCAGGAAGTGGAGCTCCCATAATCCACAGCTTCAGTGGGCTTTCTCCCTCGTCTTAAGAGAATTCAAGCCAGCTTCGGAGTCCCCTGCTTGTGGACTTCAACTCCCAGAATTCCTCAGCCAGTGTGAGGGAACTATGACCCTTTTATGACTTGTGGACTTCAACTCCCAGAATTCCTCAGCCAGGCACGGCCGGCTGAGGAATTCTGGGCGTTGAAGTCCTCAAGTCATAAATGGGCCATGTTTGAAGACCCCTGCTTGTGGACTTCAACTCCCAGAATTCCTCAGCCAGTGTGAGGGAACTATGACCCTTTTATGACTTGTGGACTTCAACTCCCAGAATTCCTCAGCCAGGCACGGCCGGCTGAGGAATTCTGGGAGTTGAAGTCCTCGAGTCATAAATGGGCCATGTTTGAAGACCCCTGCTTGTGGACTTCAACTCCCAGAATTCCTCAGCCAGTGTGAGGGAACTATGACCCTTTTATGACTTGTGGACTTCAACTCCCAGAATTCCTCAGCCAGGCACGGCCGGCTGAGGAATTCTGGGCGTTGAAGTCCTCGAGTCATAAATGGGCCATGTTTGAAGACCCCTGCTTGTGGACTTCAACTCCCAGAATTCCTCAGCCAGGCACGCCGGCTGAGGAATTCTGGGCGTTGACGTCCACAAGTCATAAAGGGGTCATAGTTCCCTCACGCTGGCTGAGGATTTCTGGGAGTTGAAGTCCACAAATCATCAAAGAGCCACGTTGGAAGACTGCTGCTCATATTAGTCCTCAACGTACGACCGCAATTGAGCCCCAAAGTTAGGTGTCGCGTTAAAAAGTGAATCCCCCCCCTCTGTTTTATGACTTTTCTGGCCACACATGTAAACTGCCATCGTTAAATGAGTAGCCCCATGGTTAAGTGAACCTGGTTTCAGCCGTCGGCTTTGCTTATCAGAAGGTCGGGGGGGGGGGAAAGGGGGAGGATTGCACGGGGAGGGTACTGCGACTGTCGTAAATAGGGGCCCATTGACAAGTGTCGGAATTTCGATCACCTGACCGTGAGGAGGCTGCGACACGGTCGTTAAGCGTGAAGAACGGGGTCCTAAGTCGCTTCCACCCACCCACCCACCCCCATGCTGTTGTAACACGAACTGTGTCAAGTCGCGGATGGCCTGCGCCAACTTAGCGACGGCAGTGAGTCACTTAGCAACGGTGGCAAGAAAGGTCACAGAACGGGACAAAGCTGGCTGAAACCGTCCTGCTTAGCAACGGAAATTGGCCGGTCAATTGTGCTCGGAAGTCGAGGACGACCTGGCAATTCCTGTTCTTCGAAAACAAGGTCCATCACTTTCGGGGAGGGGGGGTCACTGCATTACCTATTGTGACATTTCTGCAAACAGTGTGTGTGTGTGTGTGTGTGTGTGTGTCCAAAGGTGCTTTTTTTCAGGAGGCAACAAGACTTTTTTGTTTTTTTCTTTGAAGAGGTTTCGCTTCTCATCCCAGAAGCTTCCTCAGGTTCTGACTGCATGGTGGAGAATGGAAGGATTTATACTCCTTTGCAGACAGCTGGTCATTTGCCTTCTTTTAGAGAGCCGTTGAGGCCACTTGGAGGGTTAGCTGTGTCCTCAGGGTCCACATTTTGGACAGAGAGGACCGCTGGTTTGAAAGAGGGGTCAAAGAGGCCGTCTACATCAAAACTGAACAGCCCTCCCTCAACAGAGGGGGAGGGACACGGCGCCATCCATCTCCTGTCTACAACACGGCCCTTTCAGCAGTTCCAAGAAGGCTCCACACCCATTTGCACCACTCAGGTGACCCTGAGCATACAGGTAAACCTCCAAGTGGCCTCAACGGCTCTCCGAAAGAATACAAATGACCAGGTGTCTGCAAGGAGTACAAATCCTTCCGTTCCCCACCATTTAGCCAGAACTGAAGAAGCTTCCTGGGTGAGAAGTGAAACATCTTCAAAGAACAAAGGAAGAAGTCCAGTTGCCTCCTGAAAAGGGGGGGGGGAGGAAGCATGTTTGGGAGAACCTGGATGACGGAGAATCCCCATCCTCTTTTTGTCCGGGCCGCACCTTCTCCTGGTACTCCTCCTCCACCTGGACCAGGCGTCTCTCCAGCTCGCCCTCCGCCTCGGCGGCCCCCTTCCGCTCTTCCAGAAGCATCTTGTGCACGTCGGCGCAGGAGGTTTTGTTCTGCTGGAGCCGGCTCTCCAACTTCCCGTTTTCGACTTTGGAGGACACCAGCTTTTTTGGGGGAGCAAGGAAATTCAACACAAGGGGAGGACATTAGGAGAGTTTCTGGCCACACACCCACACCCAACACACCTCTTGACCAGCAGAGGACCAGCGAAGCTTTGGACCTCCTCTTGAAGGTACCAACCAGCCACGTCCTGGGGCCAGGCGGGTTGGCGGGGCCCTTTCTGGAGTGGCTCCTGGCTTCTCTGCGGCCCGCAAAACTTACTTCCCCAATCAGGTACTTGATGGCGCACTTGGCTTCGGATATGGTGGCAATGTTTTCCCAGCGCTGTTTGGCCCGGTCACCGCTCTCGGCGTCCAGCAACTTCTGCTGCAGATCGGCAATCTGGGCGCTCCTGTGGAACGGGGTCAAAGGGTTGGTGGGCACGAGCAACAGCACTTAAGACTTAGAGACCACGTCACCCTGTACCACGGTTTACGGAGTCAGCCTCTTGCCCCCAACAATCTGGGTCTTCGTTTTACCGACCACGGAAGGACGGAAAGCTGAGTCAACCTCGAGCCGGTCAGGATCGAACTGTTGGCAGTCGGCAGTTTGCCTGTAATACTGCATTCTAACCACAAGGAAGGAAGGAAAGAAAGGAAAGGAGAGGGCAATGGATATGAGGAAGGAAGGAAAGGAGGAAGAAAGGATGGAGGGAGGGAGGGAAGGAAGGAAGGTAAGAAAGGAAAGGAAAGAGAGAGCAATGGAAATGAGGAAGGAAGGCAGGCAATGGAAAAGAGGGAGGGAGGGAGGAAGGAAGGAGAGGGCAAAGTGAGGAAGTAAGGAGCAATGGAAAGGGAGGAAGGAAGGAAGGAAGGAAGGAAGGAAGGAAGGAAGGAAGGAAAGGAAACGAAGAGCAGTAGCAATAGACTTATATACCACACCATAATGCTTTGCACCCTGGCTGAGGAATTCTGGGAGTTGAAGTCCACAAGTCATCAAAGGGCCAGGTTTGAAGACCCCAGCCCTCAGCCATTACAGACATATGCCTGTCCAATCTCTTCTCGAAAGCCTCCAGTGATGGAGCACCCACCACTTCTGGAGGCAAGGCGTTCCACTGGTTGATGGTTGCCGCTAGCCTGTCCTGCTTTGCGCCTACGGAGGTGGTCCAGCTGTCGTTCGTAACGCTTGCGTCTCTTCCATATTTGGATTTTTGGTCATCTAAGGCAGGGTTTGCCAACCTTGGCCCCTTTTAAGACTTCCAACTTTTGGACTTCAACCTCCCAAGAAAACCTGCTGGGGAATCCTGGGAGTTGAAGTCCCCGGGTTTTAAAGGGGCCGAGGTCGACAAACCCCCGACTGAAGAAGCCGGCTTCTCGGTTTCTCTTACCTGAGTTCCATTTCGGTCTCCAGGCTCTCGATCTGCTTGGTGATGGAATGGTTGATTTCCATGGATTTGTAGGAAAACGTGCGTCGCTGGGGGAGGGGGGGGGAAACGAGAAGGATCGTCAAGCGCCAGAAGGAACCCCCCAAAAGGCTGATTTGGGTGGGGCAAAATTCCTTTAAAGCCAGGAAATGGGAGGGGAATCACCTCCCAGGCCGCTTCCAAAGGCCTGGATTGAGAGGGAAGGACCCCCCCGCCCTTCCCTCCCCCACATCGGGCTCCTGTATTGCTCACCTTGTATTTGGACGGGAGGACCTCTCCGGCCTCGTGCTTCTCTTTCAGCAGCGCAATCTCCTTGGCCAACGTCCGGCGGTCATCCAGAAGATCGTTCAGATGATGGCGGGCTTCTTCTATGCTCACCAGGACCTCCACTTCATTCATCAGCCAGTTCTGGGACGGAAGGAGAGGATCTTGGCGCCCCGGGGTCCATGGGAATCTGGGCCACCCTTCCCATCATCCAGTACCCGCATGGACCCCAGCTGCTGGGAATCCGAGGGGATCTAAGGAGCCAGAAGGCCATTCCTGGAGCCTCACCTTCACCCGGGCAGCAACTGCTTCCAGTCCCCGGCTCTGAAGGGCTTTTCGCTTCGCCCCGGCTTCGTGCTGCTTCTGGAGGGCGTCCTTCAAGCGCTTGTTAGCCGCGGCAGCCTGAGAAGGATGGCAGAGGTCAGAAGCTTGGAAGGAGGGAGGCGGAGCCTTGCAGGGCAGTCCTCGACTTACAACGGTTGGCAGCCAGTCGAGTGACGAGGAACAAGTGAGTCGGAACGAACCGCACCGCCGCCTGGTTTGCTAGCGGCAGAGCCCCAGGTGGAAGAGGGTGGGGGGCAAGGACAGCCAAGAAGGTCGTAGGAAGCTCGCTTCCCACCATACAGGACACGGCTTACAAGCGCTTATAGCTCGGAGCATTGTTAGAGACTCCACACACCCTCACCTCATGGTCTGTTTCTGTTGCTCCCCTCTAGAAGGAGGTTTCAAAGTATTTATAGAACGACTAGATTCTGTAACAGCTTTGTTCCTTATGCCAAACTAGACTGTGATGTTTCTCCGTGTCATGTATGTTTACATTATGTGGGTAAATGCATCATTGTATTTTTTTTGAGAGCTGAATGCAACAGTTTCATTTTAATGTATGCTGATTAATGTACATTTAAAGTGACAATATTTTCTATTCTACTCTATTCCTATTCTATTGCATACTATTCTATTCTATTATTCAATTCTATTCTGTTCGATAATTCTACTCTATTCCATTAATTCTATTCTATTCCATTAATTCTATTCTGTTCTATTATTCTATTTTATTCCTTATTTCTATTCTATTCCTTATTTCTATTCTATTCTATTAATTCTATTCTGTTCTATTATTCTATTCTATTCCTTATTTACATTCTATTTTATTCCTTATTTCTATTCTATTCCTTATTTCCTTTCTTTTTTCTATTCTATTATTGTTCTGTTCTGCTCTACTCCTATTCAAACAGGAACTGCCTTCTGCGCCTTATCCAAGAACAGGCAGGTCAGAGAAAAGGCAGGAGCAGAGGTCAGCCAGATGACTCCTGAGGAGGCAACCTCGCCCTTCTTGATGGGCTGCACTGGAAGCTGGCTATTTAGCACACTAGACAGATGGAGGCGATGCTGGGAACAACGTGGTTCATTTCCTAGCTGTGTGTTTTCTGGCCGCTGCAATTCCTGCCTCGCTTTGGAATTGACACCGTGCCCTGACTTGGATCGTGCCTTGTGAACGCTGGTCTTTTCTCGCCTCGTCAACCCTCTTGTATTGTGAATTTCTTTTTTGCCTGGTGGACTTAATTTGAGTGGGAAACTTTCAAGTGTCATCTGGACTCACTGCGACTTTCTGACAAGCAAGGTCAAAAAGTAAGCCAGATTCCCCGTAAAAACTGGGTTAGTCGTGGTTTAACAACTGCAGCGATTCATCAGCAACTGTGGCAAAAAAAACCCAAACCGTAAAAAGGGGCAAAAACTCCAACTGAAGACCTGTCTCACTTAGCTGCAAAAATTTGGGTGTCCATTGTGGTCGTAGGTTGAGGACCACCTGTAAGGCCAGGAGTCAAGAGGCCGCCTTCGATTTACGACGGTAATGAAGCCTGCACATTACAATCGTGATGCACACCACTCACTTGGCCAACCTTTCTTGTGGGGAGGGGGGGTAATGACGCAAGTGTTGCAGTCATTAAGTGAACACCTCAGTCATTAAGCGAACCCACTGTTTGCTATGGAAGGTTTTGGCAAACCCCTCCCCCCCCAGACAGGTAGTTCTCGACTTACGACCACAATGGAGTCCCAAATTTTTGCTGCTACGTTAAGACATTGGCTGAGTGAATTTTGCTGTTTTTACGACCTACCTTGCTATAGTTGCTAAGTGAATCACTGCTGGTGTTAAGTTAGTAACACCGTTGTTAAGTGAATCCGGCTGCCCCAAACAGAAGGTCGCAAAAGATGATCACGTGACCCCCGGGGACGCTGCGACCGTCGTCAACACGAGTCAGTGAGTCAGTGTGCCAAGCGTGCCATTTTTGATTCCGTGATCCTGGGGAACGACGGTCGTTAAGTGTGAAAAAACGGTCGTAGGTTGCTTTTTTCGCTTACCGCTGTAACTTGGAATGGTCACTAAATGAAACGTTGTAAGCCGAGGGCTACCTGCATTAGATGTCATTTTAAGGGGGAACACGGGGGTGGGGTGGGGGGGCTTCTGAAAGAGGAAAAGGAGACAGTGTCGGCGGTCCCTCACTTCTTCGGCTTTGCGTCGGAGGACGGCGGCCTGCTTTTGGAAGTCCTGCTCCAGCTTGACCAGTTCATACTGCCGCTTGCGATCCTGAGGAAGGAGACAAGATTAGATTAGATTAGACTGTCGCCCTGCCTATTTAACTTATATGCAGAGCACATCGTGAGAAAGGCAGGGCTAGATGAATCAAAAGTTGGAATTAAGATTGCCGGAAGAAATATCAACAACCTAAGATACGCAGATGATACCACTCTAATGGCAGAAAGTGAAGAAGAACTAAAGAGCCTCGTGTTGCGGGTGAAGAAGGAGAGTGCAAAAGTTGGGTTGAAACTAAACATTAAGAAAGCCAAGATCATGGCATCCGGCCCTCTCAATTCCTGGCAAATAGATGGGGAAGAAATGGAGGTAATGACAGATTTTATTTTCTTGGGCTCCAAGATCACTGCAGATGGGGACTGCAGCCAAGAAATTAAAAGACGCTTGCTCCTCGGGAGGAAAGCCATGGCAAATCTAGACAGCACACTAAAAAGCAGAGACATCACCCTGTCAACAAAAGTGCGTATAGTCAAGGCTATGGTCTTCCCAGTTGCAATGTATGGCAGTGAAAGTTGGACCACAAGAAAGGCTGAGCACCAAAGAATGGAGGCCTTTGAACTCTGGTGCCGGAGAAGACTCCTGCGAGTCCCTTGGACTGTAAGGCGATCAAACTGGTCAGTCCTAGAGGAGATCAACCCTGACTGCTCTTTAGAAGGCCAGATCCTGAAGCGGAAACTCAAATCCTTTGGCCACCTAATGAGAAGGAAGGACTCACTGGAGAAGAGCCTAATGCTGGGAAAGATCTCAGGGGATTGGGAGTGGGAGGCACGGTTCTTCAGTGGTTCTCCTCCTATCTCCTGGGACGCTCGCAGTCGGTGTTGGCAGGGGGGCAGAGGTCGACCGCGAGGCCTCTCGCTTGTGGAGTTCCTCAGGGGTCGGTCCTCTTGCCTCTCCTGTTCAACATCTACATGAAACCGCTGGGTGAGATCATTCGTGGTTTTGGAGTTGGGTATCATCAGTATGCTGATGATACCCAACTTTTCATTTCGACTCCAAACCACCCCAGTGATGCCGTCGACGTGATGTCCCGGTGCCTGGAGGCGGTCCGGGTCTGGATGGGGAGGAACAGGCTTCGACTCAACCCTGACAAGACTGAGTGGCTGTGCGTACCGGCGTCTCGGGATATTCAGGATATCCCACCCCTCATTATGGGGGGTGAGTCATTATCTCCTGTAGATAGGGCTCGCAACTTGGGAGTCCTCCTAGATTCACAACTCTCCTTAGAAGACCATACCGTAGCTGTGACTAGGGGGGCCTTTGCCCAGGTTCGCCTGGTGTGCCAGTTGCGGCCCTATCTAGACCGGGATGCCTTACGCACGGTCACTCATGCGCTCGTGACCTCTCGTCTTGATTACTGCAACGCTCTCTACATGGGGCTACCCTTGAAGACCACTCGGAGGCTCCAGCTGGTACAGAATGCAGCCGCGAGAGTTGTACTGGGAGTCTCCCGATACTCCCATGTTACATCTTTGCTCCGCGAGCTGCATTGGTTGCCAGTTGTCTTCCGGGTGAGGTTCAAGGTGTTGGTAATGACCTACAAAGCCCTTCATGGCATGGGTCCAGAATACCTTGGGGAGCACCTGCAGCCGGCGTCAACTTCCCTCCGCCCAGTACGCTCCCACAGAGAGGGCCTCCTCAGGGTGCCACCGGTCAAAGAATGTCGACTGGTGGCCCCCAGAGGGAGAGCGTTCTCTGTGGGTGCACCGGATTTATGGAACCATCTTCCGGTTGAGTTCCGGATGGCGCCCGATCTCCGCTCCTTCCGGCGCGATCTTAAAACCCATCTCTTTAAACATGCTGGCCTGGCCTGATGGGACGGGGTGGGATTTTTATAAATGATCTTAATTCTAAATTTGTATTAATTTATGGGCATTGTTTAATTATATTTTAATAATTTTAATTTTTGTACCTAATTTTTATGTATTGCCCTGTTCACCGCCCTGAGTCCCTAGGGAGAAGGGCGGTATACAAATTAAATTAATAAATAAATAATAATAAATAAGAGAAGAAGGGGACTACAGAGAATGAGGTGGCTGGATGGAGTCACTGAAGCAGAAGGCGTGAGCCTAATTGGACTCCAGAAGATGGTAGAGGACAGGAAGGCCTGGAGGAACGTGGTCCATAGGGTCGCGATGGGTCAGACACGACTTCACAGCTAACAACAAAAAACCTTTGTCATTTTTTTCCCTGTGGGCACAACGGCACACGTTAAAAATGAACTTTCAGTTGCTTCCTGCCCAATACGCCTTTGAAACAATTCCGTACAACATATGTATAGACCAATTGTAGGCAACCTTGGCTCTTTTATGACTCATGGACTTCAATTCCCAGAATTCCTGAGCCAGCTGGCTCAGGAATTCTGGGAGTTGAAGCCCATGAGTCATAAAAGAGCCAAGGTTGCCTACCCCTGGTATAGACCTACACCCTTACATACAGGAGTGGCCAAAATAGCAAAAACCCTTTTCGGAAAAGTGTGCAGTGGAAATGCCGCCTTTGGTTTAAGTCCCCCTCCAATTTTTCTTCTCATTTCTTTATAACCACAGCCTTGTTTCACTTAATAATACTATTTGACATCGCTTTCTGGTCGACCAGGCCCACTCGTCTGCACCGTTACTTTCATTTTACGACGTTTTACAAGCTCACTAAATGACAGAAGACACACACAAGAAAAACCAACCGACTTTGACGGCAGATCGCATAACACGCTGACAAATGTCCTCCTCTCGGCTTCAATGTATGACGTCGATCACCGGATCCAGCTGTGATCTGTTTGGCTCGTTGCCAAAACAAGAGGACCCCACCCACCCGGATTGGCTCTCTAAACGCTCCTGCTCATCGGCTACAATCGGATGAAGGAAAGCTACCCGAGATCAACCTCAGCAAGTTGTGCTTCCTTTTTCTGGTTATTTGGCTATAACTCTAGGGACAACAGGGCGGAAGGCTCCACGCCCGTTTGCACCACTCAGGTGACCCTGAGGCCACAGACAAAACCTCCCAGTGGCCTCAACGACCCTCTAAAAGGATGCAAATGACCAGATGACTGCAAAGGAGTATCAATCCTTCCACTCCCCACCGTCCAGTCAGAACCTGAAGAAGCTTCCGGGATGGGAAGCGAAACGTCGTTCGTATTTATGACACTTGCTGTGTCCTGGGGTCATGGGATCCCCTTTCGCAAACCCCAAACTTCTGCTGTTAAGCAAGACAGGCATTCAGCGACTTTTGTCTCATTTTACGACTTTTTTTGGCCACGCCCGTTAAGTGAATCACTGCCGTGGTTAAGTTAGTAACGCAGTTGTGAAGCGAATCTGGTTTCCCCCATCGACTTTGCTTGCGAGGGGACCCTGCAGCCATCGTAAAGACATGCCAGTTGCCAAACGTCCAAATTTTAATGACGTCACCAGGGGGATGCTGCAATGGTCGTAAGTGTGAAAAGCCGTCATAAGTCACTTTTCTCAGGGCCGTTGCAACTCCGAACGGCCACTAAACAAACGGCTGTAAGAAGCGAACTTGTAATGTGCTTTGAATAGTGTAGGCACTCACTGACAGTGCAAACCAAAATCACCCAGCAATGCCTTGTATTTAGAAGAGAATGGAATGGAATGGAATGGAATGGAATGGAATGGAATGGAATGGAATGGAATAGAATAGAATAGAATAGAATAGAATAGGGAATGGAATGAGATGGAATGGAATAGAATAGAATATATTGAATGGAATGGAATGGAATAGAATAGAATAATAAAATAAGGAATGGAATGGAATAGAATAGAATAATAAAATAAGGAATGGAATGGAATAGAATAGAATAGAATAATAAAATAAGGAATGGAATGGAATAGAATAGAATAATAAAATAAGGAATGGAATGGAATAGAATAGAATAGAATAGAATAATAAAATAAGGAATGGAATGGAATAGAATAATAAAATAAGGAATGGAATGGAATAGAATAATAAAATAAGGAATGGAATGAGATGGAATGGAATAGAATAGAATGAATGGAATGGAATGGAATAGAATAATAAAATAAGGAATGGAATGGAATGGAATAGAATAGAATAGAATAGAATAATAAAATAAGGAATGGAATGAGATGGAATGGAATAGAATAGAATAATAAGGAATGGAATAAGATGGGATGGATTGGAATGGAATAGAATAATAAAATAAGGAAATGTGATGGAATGGAATTGGATGGGATGGGATGGAATGGAATAGAATAGAATGGAAACAGAGTTTGGGATCTGTGCCAGGCCAGCTGATTTTAAGCTGCTTCCGTGTGGGAATGAATGTCCAAGCGTCCAGCTCACCTGGGCCTTCAGCTGGATGACCTCCTTGTCCTTCTGCTGCTTCCACTGCCGGAATTTCTCGGCGTCTTCTTTCATCTGCCGAATCAGCTGAATGCGTTGGTTTTTCATGGACTAATAAGTTGAGAAAAGGGATTTTTTAGGAGAGAATGGTAGATAAAAGAGTTGTAGTTCAAACTGAGGAAACCGTGCTTAAAACAGAGGCGACAGGTAAACGTGAGGCATTTTGTCGGTAAAAAAAATGCCTCACGTTTTTACCCACAGGCTTTGGGGGATGGATTGTGTCACTAGCCACCTTCATCTTCCCTTGAGAACCACTCGGAAGCTTCAGCTGGTGCAGAGTGCAGCTGCACGAGTGCTTTTGGGGGTCTCCCGATACTCCCACATTACACCTCTTCTCCGTGAGCTGCACTGGCTTCCAGTTGCCTTCCGGGTGAGATTCAAGGTGCTGGTGATGACATACAAAGCCCTACATGGCGTGGGTCCGGATTACCTACGGGAGCACCTACTGCCGGCGTCAACATCCCTCCATCCTGTGCGCTCCCACAGAGAGGGCCTCCTCAGGGTGCCACCGGTCAGAGAATGTCGGCTGGTGACCCCCAGGTGGAGAGCATTCTCGGTGGGTGCACCAATCCTTTGGAACCGCTTACCGGCTGAACTCCGGATGGCCCCCGACCTTCGCTCCTTCCGGCGTGATCTAAAAACTTATCTATTCCAACAAGCCGGCCTGGCCTGATGGGTTTGGGTTTTAATATTATTCTAACTAATGTATTCTTATTTGTATTGCCCTGTACACCGCCCTGAGTCCTTCAGGAGAAGGGCGGTATATAAATCAAACCAAACAAATAAAGAAATAAATAATTAAAGGAGCAGGCTTCCAAATTTCAGCTGTGTCATAGACACGCAAATACGTGTCCTGTACACATCTAGGTATTTGTTTTCCTTTTTTAATATCCCAAGGTGTACACTCAGCTGGGTGACTTTGGGCCAATCACCAAATGACAGTGAGTTCTAGTTCTGCCATAGGCATGAAAGCCACCTGGGTGACTTTGGGCCAATCAGCAGAAGAGTGACTTCTAGTATCACCTTAGGCATGAAAGCCACTTGGGCAATTTGGGGACAATCCCCAGGTGCCTGTGAGTTCTAGTCCTGCCTTAGGCATGAAAACCGGCTGTGTGACTTCGGGCCAGACCCTCCCCTCCTCCCTCCGTCTCTCTCTCAGCGTAATCCACCTCACAGGGGCTGCTGTTGTGGGGAAAATTGGAGGAAACAAACCACCCAATAAATAAATAAATACTGTTTACCTGGATTTCTCGGTGGAGCTTGGAGACGGTCTGCTCGCTGGACTCTTTCATCTTCAGCAACTTTGACTGTTCCTTCAGCTTCTTCTTTAGCTCGCTCATCTCCCCTTCCAGCTCCTGGAGACGTTTCCGGCGACGTTCGCTCAGCCTGAATGGAGATCGGAGCCAGAGGGTCCGAAGTCCGGCACCACCCGCCCCCCCCTCCCCCAACTCAGAGACCCTTCCCCTAAGGCAGGGGTAGGCAACCTTGGCTCTTTTATGACTCGTGGACTTCAACTCCCAGGATTCCTGAGCCAGCCACGCTGAGGAGAAATGGAGAAGTTTCCATAATGAGCCAGGCTGGCTCAGGAATTCTGGGAGTTGAAGTCCATGAGTCATAAAAGAGCCGCAAGGTTGCCTGCCCCTGCCCTAAGGGTTTATTACGCCTCGTGCTCCTCACTTGGCTTGGGTGACGTCCTTCTTGTTGATCTGCAAGGCGAGGACCAGGTCCTCCTTCTCCTTCTGCAGCTTGGCCACCTCTTCTTCCAGGTTCTTGATGTTGATCTTGTCAAAAGGGGAAAAAAAGAAGAAGTCAAGTTGGCGTCTTTGTGTGTGTGTGTGTGTGTGTGTGTGTGTGTGTGTGTTGGGGACGGGGGTTAGGTTTTCAAGTCCAACTGGCCAGATGTCACAAAGGGCCACTTGCTCTGGCCAGGCCCTAACCCTAACCCTCCATCAACTCTTCTTGCCGGTTGGCAGGACGTTCCCTGCGATTCTTGTAAGCCAAGGGTCTTCAAAACTTTGGCCCCTTGATGACTTGTGGACTTCAACTCCCAGAATGCCTCAGACTCGTACACCTCTTCACAGGGCTTTCACAACCCTCTCTGAGAGGTTTACGGAGTCAAGCCTGTTGGCCCCCCAAAGATCTGGGTCCTCCTTTTTACCGACCTCGGAAGGACGGAAAGCCGAGTCAACCTTGAGCCGGTCAGGGTCAAACTGCTGGCAGTGGGCAGAGTCAGCCCGCAGTACCGCACTCTAACCACTGCGCCACCACAGCTCGTATCAATGAATGAATGAATGAATGAATGAATGAATAAATAAATCAAGCTAGGCCTGGCGGTTAGCCCGTTGTAATAATTTGCGATCTGACGCTTTGGCCCCACCGGGCTTGAGGCTGCAGCCCTTACCTGGGACTGGCACTGGATGGGCTCCAGCTGGCGGTCACTCTGGGACAGCTTCCGAGCCAAGGCCTCCTTGAGGGCCAGCGCTTGGTTCAGCTCTAGCAGCTCCTTGGACATCTGAGCTTGCTGGAGGGCGTGCTGAGCGGCGTAGTCGTCCGAAGTCCGAGGCGCCTCTAGGTGTACCGAGGATGTCTGGAGAAGAGAGAAGATGGTGTGTGTGTGGAGGGAGGGAGGGAGGGAGGGAGGGAGGGAGGGAGAGAGAGAGAGAGAACATTAACACTGTTATGCAGCTGTTTCTCAATCGTGGCCACTTTTAAGACGGGCGGACTTCAACTCCCAGAATTCTCCAAACCCGGAGGGGAGAGGTGTTTCCATAACAGCCAGATGTGTTTTATCACCTGTTGCAAGGCCCTTGATACTGCAAATGGCCATTAAAACATCTGGAGCTTAAGTGGACCACAGTAGGGGGGAGGGAGGGGGGGGAAGGGATGGTTTTGTGGGGGTGCGTGTAAACATGCCCACACATGAACTCCTGTTGCTCACACAAGTGGGGCTATGCGCACCCACACACACACACACACCCACACACAAACGTGCCACAGCCCACAGGTTGGGGACTCCTGAAGTAGAGGGCCAGGTGTACTTACAGAGTCAGACTGCTGTTCCGTGATGTCCATGTCAGCAACAGCAGGATTTTCCTTTTGTAGAAAACCCAAAAAAACAATTTTAGAAGGGAGGGACGGAGGGGAAAGAGAGGGAGAGGGAGGGGGAGAGAAAGGGAGGGAAAGAAAGGGAGAGAGGGAAAGGGGGAGAGAAAGGGAGAAAGATAGAACGGGAAAGAGTAAGAGAGAGAAAGAGAAAGAAGAGAGAGAAAGAGAGTGAGTTATTGAGTGTGAGAGAAAGGGAGAGAGAAAGATAGAAAGGGAGAGAAAGATTGAGAGTTGAGTGTGTGTGTGAGAGAGAAAAGGTGAGAAAGGAGAGAAAGGGAGGGAGAGAAAGGGAGAGAAAGAGAGTAAGAGTGAGTGTGTGAGAAAGGGAGAGAGAAAGATAGAAAGGGAGAGAAAGATTGAGAGTTGAGTGTGTGTGTGAGAGAGAAAAGGTGAGAAAGGAGAGAAAGGGAGAGAGAGAAAGGGAGAGAAAGAGAGTAAGAGTGAGTGTGTGAGAAAGGGAGAGAGAAAGATAGAAAGGGAGAGAAAGATTGAGAGTTGAGTGTGTGTGAGAGAGAGAAAAGGTGAGAAAGGAGAGAAAGGGAGAGAGAGAAAGGGAGAGAAAGAGAGTAAGAGTGAGTGTGTGAGAAAGGGAGAGAGAAAGTAAGGGAGAGAAAGATTGAGAGTTGAGTGTGTGTGTGAGAGAGAAAAGGTGAGAAAGGAGAGAAAGGGAGGGAGAGAAAGGGAGAAAAAGAGAGTAAGAGTGAGTGTGTGAGAGAGAAAGGGAGAGAGAAAGATAGAAAGGGAGAGAAAGATTGAGAGTTGAGTGTGTGTGTGAGAGAGAAAAGGTGAGAAAGGAGAGAAAGGGAGAGAAAGAGAGTAAGAGTGAGTGTGTGAGAGAGAAAGGGAGAGAGAAAGAAAGGGAGAGAAAGATTGAGAGTTGAGAGTGTGTGAGAAGGAGAAAAGGAGAGAAAGAAAGGGGTAGAGAGAAAGGGAGAGAAAGAGAGTGCGTGTCAGAGAGAAAGATAGCATGGAAGAAAGAGTGAGAGTGAGTGTGTGAGACAGAAAGGGAGAAAGGGAGAGAGAGAGAGAGGGAGGGAGAGAAAGAGAAAAAAAACAATGGATGTGTTTTTACAGTAACCACAAATATTACATCAGGAGTAGGTAGATTGCCATTTTTTTTTGGTGGACTTCCTTACAATACTGGAATTCTGGATCATCTAACCAAGACCAAGAAGGGGCAGGACTGACAAGTGAGCAGAAGACGTACGTTTTTCCCTGTCACCACTGTGAGAATTGAAGGGTGGACCGGACCAGATTTTGGCCCACAGAACAGCCCCCTTCAACCTTCCCCCCTTAGACCCCACGCTCGCAAAAGTGGCTCAAAATAAAACAAGCGGGTTACTTTGCAAGCCGGGCCTCCCTAGAAAGCCTTTTGGGAAATGCTGCCTCCTCGGGGGCCGCTGACGGCCGGGGTCCCCTTCAAAGCCTCACCAGCAGCTGAGCAATGGCGTGTTGTAACTGGAGAAATAGCTCCAAGGCCTCTTTCAGCGCTTCGTCCTCCAGCGACGTCAGCAGCTTCTGCAGGTCGAGTTTCAACCTGAAATTTCAAGGGGAACGTTTGGAGGCTTTTTCCAGACTGCAGATTTGGTTGGCTGGAGGCCTGTAAGACCCAGAATTCCCCAGCCAGCCATGCTTTAAGACGGGTGGACTTCAAGTCCCAGAATTCCCCAGCCAGCCTGCTTTAAGATGGGTGGATTTCCACTCCCAGAATGCCCCAGTCAGCCATGCTTTAAGACGAGTGGACTTCAAGTCCCAGAATTCCCCAGCCAGCCTGCTTTAAGATGGGTGGATTTCCACTCCCAGAATGCCCCAGTCAGCCATGCTTTAAGACGAGTGGACTTCAAGTCCCAGAATTCCCCAGCCAGCGTGCTTTAAGACGGGTGGACTTCAAGTCCCAAAATTCCCCAGCCAGCATGCTTTACGATGGATGGACTTCAAGTCCCAGAATTCCCCAGCCAGCATGCTTTAAGATGGGTGGATTTCCACTCCCAGAATGCCCCAGCCAGCATGCTTTAAGACGGGTGGACTTCCAACTCCCAGGATTCCCCATGAGTAGATTTCGACACCAGCATGCTGGCTGGGGATTTCTGGGAGTTGAAGTCCACCCATCTTAAAATTCCCAAGTCCTCCTTGACTTACGACCACAATGGAGAGCTTAAGCTCTGGGGCTAAGCAGAGCGGTGCTTAAGTGAGCCACACCTATTTTTTTTTTTTTTTTGCCCCATGCTTGTTAAATGAATCACCACGGCCGTTAAGTGAACCACGTGGTAGATCCTGGCGCTTTCCCCACTGACTTTGCTTGTCGGAAAGTCACAAAAAAGGGAATCACGCGACCCAGGGGGGACGCCGCGACCCTCGTCAATAACATGCCGGTTGCCAGAATTTCGACCAGGCGGCCCTGGAGATGCTGAGACGGTTGCAAGGATGAGGGCCAGTCGTAAGTCACTTTTTTCAGCGCCGCTGCAACTTCAGTCGCTAAACAAGGACTACCTGCATATATATCTCCCTTTTTGCATTTCTGACCTGGCTGATCCGTTGCTCTGGATCTCATTTAAGACCCTGGGCAATTGTAAGAAGAGACTGGACAGCCGTTTCTCAGAAATGGTATAGTGCCTCCTGCTTGAGCAGGGGGTTGGACTAGATGACCTCCACGGTCCCTTGCGACTGTTTTTCCCCCCCTTCCTTCCTTCTTCCCTCCCTTCTCCAAGTTTTTAAGAAGAGACTGGACTGCCACTGGTCTGAAATGGTCTAGGAATTCTTGCCTGAGCAAGGGGTTAGACTAGATCTTTGAGCCGTCTCCTGTGGCTTCCAGCCGCCTGGTGCGCACGCACCTCTCCAAATGGAGAGTGGCACCGCCCGTTTGGAGAGGTGCGCACACACCTGTCCGAATGGGCGGAGGTGCGGGCGCACCTCTCCGAACGGGCGGAGGTGCGCGCGCACCTCCCCAAACCTTTGGAGAGGTGCGCACGCACCTCCGCGCGAACGGGCAGCGGTGCCGCTCTTTGGGAAAGCTGCCGCGGCACGTTTGCAGGCTGCCGAAAGCGGTAGCTCTACAAACAGGCCGTCGCGCAACCGGGGACCGGTTCCATCACACATAAAAAAATTGGCAACCGCGTGCGTCTGCGCAAGAAAAACCCGTTTTGCGCATGTGCAAAACGTTTTTTGCGCATGGTGCGTGCGCACCTCTCCAAATGGAGAGTGGCACCGCCCGTTTGGAGAGGTGCGCACACACCTGTCCGAATGGGCGGAGGTGCGGGCGCACCTCTCCGAACGGGCGGAGGTGCGCGCGCACCTCCCCAAACCTTTGGAGAGGTGCGCACGCACCTCCGCGCGAACGGGCAGCGGTGCCGCTCTTTGGGAAAGCTGCCGCGGCACGTTTGCAGGCTGCCGAAAGCGGTAGCTCTACAAACGGGCCGTCGCGCAACCGGGGACCGGTTCCATCACACATAAAAAAATTGGCAACCGCGTGCGTCTGCGCATGCGCAAGAAAAACCCGTTTTGCGCATGTGCAAAACGTTTTTTGCGCATGCGCGTGCATGGACACACGCACGCGGCTCCCACTTTTTTTTATGTGTGATGGAACCGGTTCCCAGTGGCTCTTTTCCTTTTTCAGGTTGACGGCCCCTGGACTAGATGACCTCCAAGGTCCCTTCCAACTCTTGTTACTCTATTCTATTCATACCTCAAGCCACCTCTAAGCAGGACAGCGAAGGAGCTACTCACGCTGGATGTTCTCGGAGCTCTTCCAGCTTCAGGCTGATCTTTTCATTTTGCTGCTCGGTCTGCAGAAGTGGGGGGGAAAGGCTTCTCTTTAGGTCTACATGCAGCTAATTGCTCATTTGGTACTTCATCTTTTAAATAATCCATCACTTCCCAGAGTGTATGAATCCGGACATTATTTTATTCATGAAAATTAAATTAAAATCAAAACTTTGCTGGTATGATGGTACAAAACATTAAGCTAGCAAACATGGAAGCCAAGAGTCAGTTGCGCTGAGTGAGCAGCATTGAGCTGGCCACGCCCACCCGGCCCCCCCAAGGGCAACCATAATGCTGATGTGGCCCTCAATGAAATTGAGTTTGACACCCCTGCTTTAGGAGAATCTCTAGGCCAGGGGTCTTCAAGCTCGGCCCTTTGATGACTGGTGGACTTCAACCCCCAGAATTCCTCAGCCAACGTGAGGGAACCATGACCCTTTGATGACTTGTGGACTTCAACTCCCAGAATTCCTCTGCCAGTCACGCCTGGCTGAGGAATTCTGGGAGTTGAAGTCCACAAGTCATCAAAGGGCCGAGTTTGAAGACCCCTGATCTACCCCGTCTCTCAAAAACCTATTCCGATTACAGGAAAGGAAGGCTTAAGTCCCCCAAACACCAGGATGGTGCTACTTTTTTTTCCCCCACCAAAGAAGAATGTGTTCCCTCTTTTTTTGGGTGGTGGTGGGGAAGTGTGTGCGTCTGTGTGGGTCCTTTAGCAGGAAATTTGTCTGCCCGATCGCTTCTGGCAGCTGTGATCTTACCACTATGATCCTCTCCAACATCTGAGCTATCTGGCCGGCAGCTTCGCTCAAACCACGGCTGAGTTTTTCGTTCTCTTCCAGGAGCGTGTGGTTTTTCTCCATCAGGGACGGGAGGTTTTCTGTGGGCTCCCCTCTGTCGGTGGGGAGAAGGGAAGCGTCAGATCTATCCCAGTGGGCCAGGAAAAAGTCTGGAAGTCCACAAGTCATCAAAGGGCCAAGTTTGAAGAAGGGCCAAGTTTGAAGACCCCTGCCTTAAGAATAAGAGGAGGAGGAGGGGGGGGAAGAGGACTGTGGGGTCCTTAGTGCTCTCTGAGCTGGGTTCCCAACTAGGGAACGTCATCAGTGCTAAAAGGGACGAGGAGGAGGAGGAGGAGGAGGAGAACTAATGGATCCTTGGTGCTCTCTGAGCTGGGTGCTTTTCTTGCAGACGTTTCATGACCCAACTAGGGAACGTCATCAGTGAAAGAAGGGAGGAGGAGGAGGAGAACTAATGGATCCTTGGTGCTCTCTGAGCTGGGTGCTTTTCTTGCAGACGTTTCATGACCCAACTAGGGAACATCATCAGTGGCACATGGGGTTGGGGTTTGAGGAGTGGAGAAGGAGGAGGAGGAGGAAGACAACTGTGGGGACCTTGGTGCTGTCTGAGCTTGCTTGCTCTCTTGCAGACATTTCAGGACCCAACTAGGGAACATCATCAATGCTAGAAGGGAGGTGGGGGGGGTTTTGTGGAGATGATGATGATGATGAGGAGGAGGAGGAGGAGGAGGAGGAGGAGGACTGTGGGGGTCCTTGGTGCTCTCCGAGCTTGGCGGTTTCCTTGCAGACCTTTCAGGAGCCAAGTGTGTAACATCATCAGTGGGGTTTTTAATAGTACAGGGTTGATTTAATATTTTTTAAATTGGTTTTTAACTTTTGTATGGTTTATTTTTAACTCCCTGTAAACCGCCCTGAGTCCTCAGGGAAAGGGCGGTATATAAATGCAATAAAATAAATAAATAAATAAATAAATAAATAAAAACCTGCTCCTTTTATTACATCTTACCTGAAAGCAAACTTAGCTCAAGAGAGCACCAAGGACCCCACAATCAAGTTTAAGAAGAGAAACAGAAAGGTGAGGACTTCCTTGGGGGTGGGGGATGGGGCAGAGAAACATCTTCAGGTCTTACTGAAGTGAGACAGGCAGCGTTCCCCCGTGGGCTTGAAGCAGCAGCACTTGCAATTCTTGCACCTGGGGACCAAAACGGAGACCGAGGGCCTGAATTTTAGCATCCTGACGAGCCTCGCAAAATTTGTCACCCTCAGGAGCTGCTCGCGCTCCGCAGGGAGGCTGACCAGTCTCCTCGCCGCTTTTAAGGCCCGCCTGGCGCGCCGGGAGCTGACGGGCCAGGCTGCCAGGCCTTACCTGCAGCCTCAACCGGCTGATCTCGGCCGCTTGAGGGTCAATGTTGACGATCGGCTTGTTCTTTATCTTTCGGGCCCGGTCAGCGTAGCGGAGGGTGTTCAACGTCTCTTCGAGGTTGGAATCGGCCGGGCTGACGCAGGCGATCATCAGCGTGTGGCTGTTGCCCCCCAAGGAATCTTAAAAAAAAAAAACCAGCCTCGGTGGAGTTGTTGAGACGAAGGACAGCGAGTAGCCCGGGG
Source organism: Vipera ursinii (assembly GCF_947247035.1). Lineage (NCBI taxonomy): Eukaryota > Metazoa > Chordata > Lepidosauria > Squamata > Viperidae > Vipera > Vipera ursinii. The sequence continues at coordinate 2,628,816 of NC_139517.1, forward strand.
TGTGTGTGTCTGTGTGTGTCTCCTCCGCTCGCTCCGCAGAGCAGCCGAGACCGTCGTGGTTCTCACCTTGCAGAAGGCGGGTTAACTTAGAGTCGCGGTACGGGACGAACGTGCCTTTCTTGGTGTCGTCCCCCAGAGCGCTGATGACGTTCCCCAGGCAAAGCAGGCCTTTGTTGATGTTAATTCCTGCAAGACGGCGAGGAAGGGGGAAAAAAAAAAAAAACAAAGGGTCCTCTTGACACCACCTTTCTGGGTCTCCGTGGAGATTCTCAGCCCTCCATCCCAAAAAAAAGGTGCTTTTTTCCCTCCAGGAATAAATAAATAAAATAATAAATAAATAAATAAACCTTTATTGTCAAAGTACAACATGTGTACCTTGAGATTAGCTGAGCCTCCCCCCGTGCTCTCTCCCCCCAACACACAGTGACAACAAACCCTCCATCCCACACTATGTTAACCAACTACACCACACACCGGCCTCCCAAGTCAATTCTGCATAAGATTATGTCCCATTCAAAAGCCTAACAGCCCACGGATAAAAGCTATTTTTCAGCCTGTTGGTATGGCTGGCTATATTCCTATATCTCCTACCGGATGGTAGGAGAGTAAAGAGATACCGTCCAGGGTGTGAGTCATCCCTGAGAATCTTCCTCACTCTTCCAAGGCAACGAGCCCTGGCGAGGTCATCCAGTGGTGTCAGGGAACAGCCCACCATGTCTTGTGCTGTGCTCACTACCCTCTGTAATACTTTCCTATCCGCGGCTGTCAGACCGGCATACCAAACCACAATGCAGTACGAGAGGACGCTCTCTATAGTAGACCGGTAAAAGAGGGTCATTAGCCATTGTTCTACCCTGTTCTTCCGCAAGACCCTAAGAAAGTGAAGCCTCTGTTGGGCCTTTCTAGCCACCTGGGTTGTGTTAACTTTCCAGGTCAGATCTTCACAGAGGTAGACTCCCAGAAATTTAAAGGAGGGAACTCTCTCCACACAGTCCTCCCCGATGTAAAGTGGGGCAGGTTCCTCTTTTTTTCTCCGGAAGTCTAACACCATCTCTTTCGTCTTGCCGATGTTTAGGTGCAAGTTGTTGTTACTACACCATGTGGATAGTTTTTGTACCTCCACCCTATATGCTGTCTCATCCCCACCTGTAATAAGACCCACCACGGTCGTATCATCTGCAAACTTGATTATCGCAGTGGATGGGTCAGATGATACACAATCATCTGACTGGGCTTCCTTTGTTTTTCCTTCGAAGACGTTTCCCTTCCCATCCCAGAAGCTTCTGCGGCTCCGACTGGACGGTGGGGAACGGGGACTCCTCTGCAGTCATCTGGTCACTTGCCTTCTTTTAGAGGATTGTTGAGGCCATTTTGGAGGTTTGATCTGTCTCCTCAGGGTCTCCTGAGTGGTGCAAATGGGTGTGGAGCCTTCTTGGCTGCAGGATGTTTGCTGCCCTGGGTGACTATAGGGTTTCCTGCCTGAGCAGGGGGTTGGACTAGATGACCTCCAAGGTACCTTCCAACTCGTTATTCTGATCTGATCCGTCACGGTTGAAGACCGGCGCAGGCTGTTGGGGATGAGTACAACTGCACCACTCAGGTGAGCCTGAGGACACAGGTAACCCTCCAAGTGGCCTCAACGGCTCTCCGAAAGAAGGCAAATGACCAGCTGTCTGCAAGGAGTATAAATCCTTCCATTCCCCCACCATTCAGTCAGAACTGAAGAAAGCTTCTGGGAGGAGAAGGGAAACGTCTTCAGAGGAAAACAACATGGAAGTCCAGTTGCCTCCTAAAAAAGCGCCTTTGGGACAACCGAGGACACAAGACAAAACTCCAAGTGGCCTCAACGACCCTCTAAAAGAAGGCAAACAACCAGCTGTCTGCAAGGAGTATAAATCCTTCCATTTCCCCCACCATTCAGTCAGAACCGAAGAAAGCTTCTGGGATGAGAAGCGAAACCTCTTCGGAGGAAAACAACATGGAAGTCCAGTTGCCTCCTGAAAAAAACAACAAAAAAAGCACCTTTGGGACAATCTTTCGGACTGATCCTTTTGTCCCTTCGAGAAAAAAGAGCAACGGAGAGGTCAAGATTCACCCTCCTTCTGCAAGATACAGGCAGTCCTTGAAGGATGAGGGTCATTTGAGCCTGGAAGAGGTGACGGTTGTAAAGTGGGACACTGTGTGTCTGGACCTGTTTTGTTTTGTTTTTTACCTTTTTTTGCGGCGATCATAACTACCGCATTCGTTAAACAAACCCCATGGTCCGGTACGACAGAGGTCCCCAACCTTTCGGGTACCAGGGACCACCAGTTCCATGGAGAGAGGTTATTCCGCAGACCGGAGGGTGTGTGGTTTTGTGTGCTGACTGCATCCGATGGGTTGGGCTTTGCTTATCTGTGTGGAGCGGTTGCTGGTGTGCTGCAGCCTGGTACTGGTCCACAGACTGGGGGTTGGGGACCCCTGTCCTAAACCTTAAACCTGACCCTAGTCCTAAACCCTAACCCTTAAACCTAACCCTAACCTTTAACCTAACCCTTAAACCTAACCCTAACCTTTAACCTAACCCTTAAATCTAACCCTAGTGTCAGGACCCACCCCAAACCACGTCTTAGGAAGACAAAATTCTTGGAGTCAAATCTATTCCAAAAAGAATCTTTACTATGACATGCTTGGTTGTAGGAAAAGAGACAGGACTTAATATTATCCCACGAAGTAAGCCCTTATAAAGAGTTCCCGGTTTAACCCCCCCCCCTTAACCCCATTTGGTCAGTCCCCCATCCTTTCTCTCGTATCATCCCTCTCGTGGGAAAAAGAAACTTAGGACCCTTCATGTTTATTGCTCTCTTCCGTGACACAAGCCAGATGCTAGCCCCCCCTTTTGTTTCCCCAGTTCAAAAGGCTTCTCCTTTCCTTTGAAATGCCTAATACCGGTTCAATACACATCTATCGTCTTCTCTTCGGGAGATGGCAGAATCCATGGGATAATGTTTGAAACATTCCATTTATGAATATGATATAAATGGATTCTGACACCTAGCCCTAAAGCAGAGGTCCTCAACCTTTTGGACACCAGGGACCAGTTCCATGGAGAGAGGATTTTCCCATGAAGATCACGCGAAGTATTAGTACCACTTTATAAAGCAAAGTTTTACATTCAGGCAGGAAAAAATCGAAGGCGCAGGTACAGACTGGGCGAGACCTGGCTCAGAAACAACAACGGTGAGAGGGACATTGACCCTGGCTGCAGAGGTGGGTGGCAGCAGCCAAAAAAAAGCCAACACAGGCCTGGGCTGCATAAACAGAGGCACAGAGTCAAGACTACGCGGAGTATTAGTACCGCTTTGTAAAGCCCTAGTGAGGCCACACCTGGAACACTGCAGCCAATTTTGGTCACCACATCACAAAAAAGATGTTGGGAGTTTGGGGAAAAAAATTCAGATAAGAGCAACTGAGAGGATCCAAGGCCTGGAGACTAAAACATACGAAGAACGGCTGCAGGACTTGGGTTTGGCTTGTCTACAGAAAAGAAGAAATAGGGGAGACATGATAGCAGCGTTCCAGTATCTGAGGGGCTGCCGCAAGGCCGAGGGGGCCAGGTTGTTCACCAAAGCACAAGAGGGAAGGACAAGAAGCAACGGATGGAAACTCATCAAGGAGAGAAGCAACCTGGAATTAAGGAGAAACTTCCTGACAGCGAGGACAATCAACCAGTGAAATAGCTTACCCCCAGAAATGGGGGGTGCTCCATCACTGGAGGTTTTTAAGAGACACTGGACAATCACCTGTCTGAGATGGCGTAGGTTCTCCTGCTTGAGCAGGGGGCTGGACTAGAAGACCTCCAAGGTCCCTTCCAAATTCTATTCTATTCTATTCTTCTATTCTATTCTATTATTCTATTCTATTCTATTCTATTCTATTCTTCTATTCTATTCTTCTATTCTATTCTATTCTTCTATTCTATTCTATTCTTCTATTCTATTCTATTCTTCTATTCTATTCTATTCTTCTATTCTTTCTAATCTATTTATTCCATTCCATTCCATTTTTATGTTACTCTACTCTACTCTACTCTACTCTACTCTATTCTATTGAAGTTGGCCTTAGTCTGGTAATTTTCCCCTTTTACCTTCTCTCAGCCGATCTCCTTCGGCTTTCGTCTTCTTCTGCCTCTCCGAACCAGCCAGGTCAACCAGATGCAGTTTCGAAAGAAAGCCAACGTTCCTAAACCGGGGGAAAAAATTCAGTTAGCTCAGAAGGCAACCGATGGCAAAAGGCTGGGAATTAAGGAAGAGCTTTAACATGGAATGTTTAAAACACTTAACTGGATCTCCTGGGGCCCAACTGAACTAAATTAATTAAAACAAGGGGGGGTGGGTTTCCTCTCCCTCAATCTCTCTCGTGCTGCTAGAGCAACTCTTCATTTATTGAGATTTGTTTTTCTCCCTCCTTTATCATGCTTAGAAATAATTCAAGGTGGCAAACGTACAGTCTTTTCTCGTGAACTCAACCCTGTGAGTTGAGTAGAGACACCCAAAGTCACCCAACCGCCTTTCATGCTTAAGGCAGGACTAGAACTCCCAGTCTCCTGGTGATTTGGCCCCAAGTCACCCGGCTGGCTTTCATGCATAAGGCAGGACTATAACTCCCAGTCTCCTGGTGATTGACCCAGTCACCCGGCTGGCTTTCATGCCTAAGGCGGGACTATAACTCCCAGTCTCCTGGTGATTGGCCCCAAGTCACCTGGCTGGCTTTCATGCATAAGGCGGGACTATAACTCCCAGTCTCCTGGTGATTGGCCCCAAGTCACCCGGCTGGCTTTCATGCATAAGGCAGGACTATAACTCCCAGTCTCCTGGTGATTGACCCAGTCACCCGGCTGGCTTTCATGCCTAAGGCGGGACTATAACTCCCAGTCTCCTGGTGATTGACCCAGTCACCCGGCTGGCTTTCATGCCTAAGGCGGGACTATAACTCCCAGTCTCCTGGTGATTGACCCAAAGTCACCCAGCCGGTTTTCATGCCTAAGGTAGGAGTATAACTCCCAGTCTCCTAGTGATTGTCCCAAAGTCAACCGGCTGGTTTTTATGTGTAAGGCAGAACTATAACTCACCGTCTCCTGATTTCTAGCTGGGTGCCTTCACCACTAGACCAAACTTATCACAAAAAAACCCAAAACCTGCAAACCCCATAAAAAGGTTTGCCTATCCAGACCCTCTTCTTACTCATCAGCTTTGCTTTTCTGCTCCACCGACACGGTGAAGATGGCGTGGGAGCGGGACGACTGCGTATTCATTGCTGTGGCTGCGACCGTCCTGGAATTGTTGCCTTGTTCCAGGCAGAGGACGGTCTCTCGGGCGCTGGACACCACGTGCTCCGTCAGGCCCACGATCTGCGTTGAAGCAAGAGGAAAAAAGAATACTCAGAACCCCCCCCCCCCCGAGGCTGCCATCCCTACATCTTCAGAAACCACCGGGCTGAATTTGGGCCCAAGTTGTAAAAGGTGATTTGATCCTCTTTCGGTAGACCTGCTCCAGGCTCCGGCCGTCGAGTGTCACGAGACCGTGATTCCACACTTTGCAATCATTTAGAAATAGAATCATGAGGCTGAAAAGGGACGCCGGAGGTCTTCTAGTCCAGCCCCTTGCTGAAGGCAGGAGACCTTATACCAGGGGTCTTCAAGCTTGGCCCTTTGATGACTTGTGGACTTCAACTCCCAGAATTTGAGTTTCAAGACCCATGTTTGTGGACTTCAACTCCCAGAATTCCTCAGCCGGGCATGCCGGCTGAGGAATTCTGGGAGTTGAAGTCCACGAGTCATCAAAGGGCCGAGTTTGAAGACCCCTGCCTTATACCATCCCAGACAAATGATTATCCAATCTTTTCTTGAAAATCTCCAGTGATGGAGCACCCCCGACTTCTGGAGGCAAGTTGTTCCACGGATTAATTGCTCTCCCTGTCAGGAATGTTCCCCTCTTAAAATTAGTGAAGTGTTAAGAAAGAATTTTACCTTAATGCCTCCCTTGGGGTCCTCGCGAATGCTGATCTGAGCAGTCCGTTCCTTGCCTGTTGCCAGCAGGTCCAAGATATCTTCATTATAAATCTGAAGGCAATAGAAGAGAGTCAAGCTGAATAGAGCAGGCAATAAATCAGGGGTGGGGAACTATGGCCCCTTCTGTGGACTTCACAACTCCCAGAATTCCTGGGCCAGCCATGCTTCAATGACCCGTGGACTTCAACTCCCAGAATTCCTGAGCCAGCCATGCTTCAATGACCCGTGGACTTCAACTCCCAGAATTCCTGAGCCAGCCATGCTTCAATGACCTGTGGACTTCAATTCCCAGAATTCCTGGGCCAGCCATGCTTCAATGACCCGTGGACTTCAACTCCCAGAATTCCTGGGCCAGCCATGCTTCAATGACCCGTGGACTTCAACTCCCAGAATTCCTGAACTCCAGAATTCTGGGACTTGAAGTCCACAGATCGTAAAAGGGCCATAGTTCCCCACTCCTGTAATAAATGAAGGCTTTGGCCTTGCCTTACATTAGCTAACTGCAGAATCTGTTTTCAACTGAACGCAGTTTGTGGAACAGTTTTAGCTTGGAAACATAAGCTGAATGTTGACCGAACAGTTAAGATAGCTGGCTACCTGCTTAAAATAATCACCTTTTAAACGTTCGGGGAAATGCCTGTAAATTGTTTTTTTTTAATATATTTATTTACTGGAAACTGTTGACTGGTGTTTTGTTGGCCAATGGACAGTGCTGGTCATTTATCAGCCAGCTTTCCTTGCTACCCCATCAGCAAATCGTGAGAGTATATTCCTCTTATACTTCCAGAGAATTTTTTTGGCTTACTCTTACTTGATTTAATTATAAGTTGTTAGTTGGCTTCGGTTTATCGTTTTATTGTACTATAAAGCGATTGTTAAATTAAAGCAGTAAACAACACCCCAGTCAAGGAACCACCAGCTCAGACAAGCAAGCTAACAGGAAACTGCAGCCTAATCAGGGTTAGAACACTAACACTGACAGGGCAAGCCGCTGGTATACCAAGAGAGAGCCAACCCCATTCCCTTCTAGCACTGATGACGTTACTTAGTCAGGTCATGAAATGTCTGCAAAAAAAACAACACCATCCAGCTGAGACAGCATCAAGGACCTCACCGTCCTCTTTCTCCCCTTCTGCTTCTCCTACGCAAACCCTACTCTTTTCTAGCACTGATGATGTTCCCTAGTTGGTTCACGAGACGTCTGCAAGAAAACAGCCAAGCTCAGAGAGCACCAAGGACCCCACAGTCCTCCTCCTCCTCCCTCTCCTCCCACACTCCCTTCTAGCGCTGATTATATTTCCTAGTTGGGTCATGAAACGTCTGCAAGAAAAGCCCCAAGCTCAGAGAGCACCAGGGACCCCACAGTCCTCCTCTTCCTCCTTCTCCCCCCACACTCCATTCTTGCGCTGATTATGTTCCCTAGTTGGGTCATGAAATATTTGCAAGAAAACAGCCAAGCTCAGAGAGCACCAAGGACCCCACAGTCCTCCTCTTCCTCCCACACTCCCTTCTAGCACTGATGACATTCCCTAGTTGGGTCATGAAACGTCTGCAAGAAAACAGCCCAGCTCTGGGAGCACCAGGGACTCCACAGTTCAACCCTGAGCGACGAATATTCTCTTCTGTCGGTAAACTGATTCGTTGCTCAGGAGCCCACTCAGAGAGCCAATCAACCAGATTCGTCTTGACCGTTCCGATGCCCAACACCTTCAAAGACCATCAGGGAGGGGTCCTAATAATTACAGCCCTCTTTGGACTTCAACAAAAAAAACAACCCCCAAATAAGCTGATCGGTGGCACGGCATCCTTTGGCTCCGAATGTAACCTTACCTCCAAATAGGAGACTTTCAAGGCAAAGTGCCACTCTGCTTTTTGCTTCAGTTCTTTGAAAAGCAGCATGATGACCCGGGGAATGGCTCCAACCGCCGGGTCGTTCTCTTGATCAACGGTGTAAGCCCCGCCCATGGAGTAGGTTTTCCCGGAGCCCGTCTGCCCGTAGGCTAAAACCGTGGCGTTGTAGCCTGGGGGGAGCGAGAAGCGCAAAACCGAATTACAGACTCAACGGCGTGGCCCTTAAAGCGGCTCCTTAGGGCAGGAACAAGGAAGGGCGTCTTAGTTCTTGCAGCACACCTGATACACACACACACACACACACACACACACACACACAGACCCAAAAATGACCTGCTCTGCATATTTTCCCAACCTTGTACGGCTTTTTTCTGTTTGGTTTTATGCCCTGGCTTTGAGGGTGTCCAGCCACCCCAGTTTTTGGGTGGCCTGGTTTCCTTCCACCATGGAGCGTTCTGAGCCTAACTCCTCTCCCCCCCCCCCCCGGTATCGCGATCAGCTTAGAGCAGACATGTCAAACACAAGGCCCGGGGGCCCGGATCCGGCCCGCAAAGTGGTTTCATGTGGCCGGCGAAGCCATCCTGGAAACAGTGAGGGAGCGGCCCCCACTGCCTTGGCCCTGGCCCAGAGACCCTCCTTCTGCCAGAGACCCTCAGATCTGTCCCACTCCTGCCCAGACCCCCATAGGCATCCTTGATGCGAACGATGTAGAGCTGGCCACGCCCACCCAGTAGGCCATACGCACTCTAGCCACGCCCACCCAGGCCATACCCACCCGGCCCCCTGAGGGCAACCGCAATGGTGATGTGGCCCTCAATGAAATTGAGTTTGACACCCCTGGCTTAGAGACTAGCAAATTCCTGATGTCTATGGAGATTCTCGGTCATCCAGGTCATGGATGTCCCAACGCTGCTTTTTCCGCGAGCCAACTGGACTAAGACGTTTCGCTTCCCATCCCAGGAGCTTCTTCAGCTCAGACTGGATGGTGGGGGAAAGGAAGGATTTATACTCCTTGCAGACCGCTGGTCGTTTGCCATCTTTTGGAGAGCCCTTTGAGGCCACTTGGAGGTTTCCCTGTGTCCTCGGGGTCACCCGAGCGGTGCAGCTGTACTCATCCCCCAACGGCCTGTGCGCCCGTCTTCAACCATGAAGGGACCCAGGGCAGAAAACATCCCGCCGCCAAAAAGGGCTCCACACCCATTTGCACCACTCGGCTACCATTTCGATCACGTGACTGTGGGAACGCTACAAGGGTTGGAAGCGCCGAGTACCGGCTGCAAGTCACTTTTCCTGGGCCACTGTAACTTTCAATGGTCTCTAAATGCACGGTTGTAAAGCAGTGGTGGGACTGAACAACCGGTTCTCTTATTGGATGGAGGCCTACTCCAGGCCTAGAACCGACTTCCGGAAATGGCATCCACACACTTCTGGCGGGCTGTTCTAGGCCTGAGAGGCCTCCTCCAGGCCTCGGAGGCCTAGAACGGACTTCCGGAAATGGCATCCACGCACTTCTGGCGGGCCGTTCTAGGCCTGAGAGGCCGCCTCCAGGCCTCCGAGGCCTAGAACGGACTTCCAGAAGTGGCATCTATGCAGTTCTGGAGGGCTGTTCTAGGCCTGAGAGGCCTCCAAGGCCTAGAACGGACTTCCAGAAGTGGCATCCATGCATTTCTGGTGAGCTGTTCTAAGCCTGGGAGGTCTCCTCCAGGCCTAGAATGGCCTTCTGGAAGTGGCATCCACACACTTCTGGCGGGCTGTTCTAAGCTTGAGAGGCTGCCTCCAGGCCTCCGAGGCCTAGAACGGACTTCCAGAAGTGGCATCTATGCAGTTCTGGTGGGCCGTTCTAGGCCTGAGAGGCCGCCTCCAGGCCTCCGAGGCCTAGAACGGACTTCCAGAAGTGGCATCTATGCAGTTCTGGTGGGCTGTTCTAGGCCTGAGAGGCCTCCAAGGCCTAGAACGGACATCCGGAAGTGGCATCCACGCATTTCCGGCGAGCCGTTCTAAGCCTGGGAGGTCTCCTCCAGGCCTCCAAGGCCTAGACTGGTCTTCTGGAAGCAGTGTGCATTCAAGCCGATTCTCTGAACTCAGCCAAATTTAGCTACCGGTTCTGCTGAACAGTTGTGAACCGGCTAAATCCCATCGCTGGTTTTAAGTAAAGGACTATCTGCACATGCTTTTTGGAAACGTGAAAGTCGAAGTGTGCCCAGCTTTAGAGGCTCTTACCAGAGAAAATACCCCTTACAAGAGGGGCGATGGAGGTATTGAATACCTCCTCCTGCTCAGTCGATGGGTCAAAGACATAGTCGTAGGTAAAAGATTTGTCCTTGCCTAAAATCACCTGCAGAAAAAGGAGCAGAAAGAGAAGAACAGTAACTATACAATCCTGTCATATCACCTTGGGTGGGGGGGGGGAGGGGGACATTTTGATCTAATCCAGCCTCGCCCAATCTCAGCTGCTTTTAAGAGGCGAGGACTTCAACTCCCAGAATTCTGCAGTCCGCTTGGGAGCGGAAGCCCAGCCATCTTAAAGCAGGCTGGTTGGGAAGCCTCGCTCTCTTTCTGGCTGGCTCCAGGCAGTCCTCGACTTACGACCACAACCGAGCCCCAAATCTCTGTCGCTAAGCAAGACAGATGCTCGGCGAGCTTTGCCCCCGTCTTGCGGCCCTCCTTCTCGCCGCAGCGGTTAAGCGACTCGTTCAGCCATTAAGCGGAATCTGGCTTTCCCCTTTTGCTCGGCGGCGGGTTGCAAAAGAGGATCAGCTGATCCTGGGACCCCGCCACCGTCATAAATACGGGTCAGTTGCCAAGCCTCCAAGTTTCGTTCACTTGACCACGGGGACGGTCACAAGGGTGAAAAACCGTCTTAAGCCATTTTCTTCACTTGCCGCAGTTAACTCTGAAGGGTTACTAAACAAATGGACGTAAGTTCAAGGACTGCCTATAGCAGGACATTCCCAGAAGAGCTATACAATTTCAGAAGTCAAAGTGAGATTCAAGGTGCTGGTGATGACCTATAAAGCCCTAAATGGCATGGGCCCAGATTATCTAAGGGAACACCTGCTGCCAGCGTCAATTTCCCATCGTCCTGTGCGCTCCCACAGGGAGGGCCTCCTCAGGCTACCGCCAGTCAAGGATTGCCGACGGGCGATCCCCAGGGGATCTCTGTGGGTGCGCCTGCCCTCTGGAATCAACTGCCAACAGAACTCCGGACTGCCCCCGACCTTCGTTCGTTTCGCCGGGACCTAAAAACCTGGCTCTTTGAGCTATCTGGTCTGGACTGAGGGGTTTTAATGTTTTTAATTTGTGATTTTAATTTTTGGGGGCTAGACTTAATTTATTTTTTTTTATTTTAATCCCATTGATATCCCGCCCTTCTCCGAAGACTCAGGGCGGCTTACAATGTAAAGCACAAATCAATGTGCTTAGCAAAATTTTAATTTTATATTGTATTGTTTTTAAATTTTGCCCTGTAAACCGCCCTGAGTCCTTCGGGAGTAGGGCGGTATATAAACCAAATAAATAAATAAATAAATAAATAAATAAATAAATAAATAAATAAGTAAGTGCAAGAGCACCCGCCAGCTGCAAATCTTTCCTCACCTGTGGCTCTCCAGGGACAAAAGACAAACACATCTGGCAACCCTCAGAGGTCTCTCTGGGAACGAGCGGGCGGCATCTGAGTGCCACCTTCACCGGGATCACCCGGTCGTCCTCTTTAGGCATTTTCTGATTCTTATCTTCCTGAAAGAAATCACAAATGTTGAGACACATAAAAACAAACGTAGCCTTTCCCCCCCCCCAGCAAGCAGCAATTTCCAAACATCAGCATCCACCTATAGGTTGGTGACAATCAATTGTGTAGTAAGGAGGGGGGGGGCGGAAATATATTTTCTTTTTTTCGGTATCGGGACCTGTTCGTTATTTTAAAAAGTAAATTCTAGTACAAAGGCAATGTTAGATGTTTTTGTGCCAGCCATGGCAGTTCCCCAAAAAGGTCATCAGATGGGAGCAAAGAGGCATCTTTGCTCCCACTGGTGGGTCAGGGGTCCCCGGCCCGTGCAGCCCCATTGGAGAGAGTTAATTGGTAAGGGAGGGGCTGAGGACCCCCTATAAAAGCTCTCTCTGCTCTCTTTGTTCTCTCTTCTGCTTGCTTGCTTGCTGATCCATGAGCTCAACCCAGACATGGATGCCTCCATGCCAGGGAACTCTATTTACTTTATCGTTAAATAAAGCTTCGTCTGATTGCACCCCTGCGTGCTGCTCTTTTTACTTGGAAGCACCTTAACGAATCATCGATCTTGTGAGGCCATCTCACAGGCAATATGGTTCAAAAGCTCTTCTGAGCCTTTCATTAAGCTGCTCCCATCAATGTTCGGAAAATACAACGCAAATTTTAAACTCCGAGGCTACAACCCAACATTCTCGTTGGACTTAATGGGCCTTGTCAATGAATAAACCAGCTGTTCCCAAAGTAAGGGCTACAGCCCTCACTGAAGATCACGGTGATGGATCTCCCGCGATTCAGGCAAGCTCCACATGGACCACACACCAGAGACAAGACATCCCTCAGCTGAGACTCGCATCGAAAACAGCAGCCTAAACTGACTTAACTATCGGCAGGCTGATAACCGAATATTGCTAATACTACATAGACGTTGTCGTGGCAACTGGACTTCTTGAACAGGATTTGAAAGGTTTTGCTTCCTCAGTCTTGAGCTGCACGAAACGGTTTGCACCAACAAGAAAAAAAAGCCCATTTGTAATGAGTCAATTGCCAGACAATTTACCTGGAGGACTGAGAATTTTCCTTGACCCATTGCTAATGCCAGGAATTTATAATTAATCTATCAAAGAGGAACCTTTGAACTGAGGTCAACTCCTTGTGATTTGACAAGACACGGTCAGATGGATTTCTTGGCAAAATTACAGAGGTTGCTTGATTTTTGCCTTGGAGGAGGTTGGAAAATTTCCCGGTTTAATCGACCCCTTTGAATTTCTTCATGGGGCCCCACCCAAATGCTAACTAAATATGGTCCCATTTAGCTTCTTGAAATCAGCCAAGCTCCACCAAGTGCACAGCTGTTGGTTGCAGACCTACGCCCAGACAAGAGTTTTCCTTAGTGGAAAACTCCTGTAAATCAAATCAGTGTTATGCCTTAGAGCAGGGGTCCCCAACCCAGTCCGTGGCATGCCAGCAACCGGTCCGCACAAACAAGCAAAGCCCCATCTGCGAAATTCAGGCAGCACACAAAACCACACACCCTCCGGTGCGTGGAAAAACCTCTCTCCACAGAACCGGTCCCTGGTGCCCAAAAGGTTGGGCATAGATCAGGGGTAGGCAACCTTGGCTCTTAAGACTCGTGGACTTCAACTCCCAGGATTCCTGAGCCAACCTTGGCTCTTCTTATGACTCATGGATTTTTAATTAATTTTAATTTTAATTTATTGTACAGGGGCCTTTAATTTTAATTCTATCTTAACTTCTGTATTTATTGTATGTTATTGTTGTTAGCCGCCCTGAGTCCTTCGGGAGATAGGGCGGCATATAAGTCCCAATAATAAATAATAAATAAATAAACTTCAACTCCCAGGATTCCTGAGCCAACCTTGGCTCTTCTTATGACTCGTGGACTTCAACTCCCAGGATTCCTGAGCCAGAATTCTGGAATTTGAAGTCCACAAGTCATAAGAAGAGCCAAGGTTGCCTATCCCTGGCATAGAGGAAAAGGGCCCCAAGCGAAAACTCACTCCGGAGTGACAGTTGCAAGAAGCAAAACAATCATTTGTTTAAAGTCACAAACCGCATATCGTTCCCTGCGATTTTCTAACCAGTTCTGAATCTGGCTGGCTGTCAAAGCAGGACCCTTTCAACCCAACCCAGATCATCCAAGCCTTTTCCAATTTTAGGGAGAGAAAAGGCTGGTTTCGGGGATGGGAGAGAAATGACCCGTTTCCCCCCCCATCCCACCCCCGCCAAATGGGATCATCGCTTCTATTCTCCCAAAATTGAAAAAAAATAAAACCCAGGAAAGTGAGTGGAAACAGCCCCGAAGCAGCAGGGCAGGAGGAGAGACTATCCCGGGAATCCCTTGGAAGAGAAGCCGGACGACGGGAAAGCAAAGGCGGCTCCGCGCCCAGGAACTCCCGCGGGGCTGTTCTCCGGGCACGGATCTCAAAAGCCCCGCTTGGCAGGAAGAGAGACACCCTCCTCCTCCTCCTCCCCCCAAGGCTGGCAGCCCAGGCCTACCTCGCAGGGTTGTTGTTCGGTGGGGGGAAAAAATAAACCCCCAAGACCCCCCCCGCCCGCCCCCCCAAAAGAAGGCGGATGGAGCGATGGGAGCCCCCCAGGGGAGGCGGCTCTTCTTCCCTCCGGCGGGTCTCCGAAGCCTCCGGGAGCGGCTCCCTTTCTCTCGCCCGCCGACCGTTGCTCGCCGATGGCCGGTCCTCCTTCGGGTCCGCCCACCCCACGTTTAAACGTGGCGCCAACCCCGGGTGGGCGGGGACCCGTGTGCCGTGACGTCAGGACGACGCCGACGCCAGAGGCGCATGCGCCGTAAGGCCGGGTTGGTGTGTGTATATTTCTGTTCGTCCGTGCGTACGTATGTGTGTGTGTGTGTGTGTGTGTGTTGTCACAGGCAGTGTAAGTGTGGCGATTTGGGGCCGAAAGGGGCTTCCGAAAGGTATTGCGGCGTGGGGGTGGTTCTCGGTGGGTGGCCATTTCTGCGCCCTGAGGGAAAGCGGCGGCGCCCGCCATTTTGCCGACTCCTTCTTGGGCGTTGCTCTACTCCCCCTCTCCACCCTCAGAACTCTATGGTATAAGTCCGGGCGTAGGGAAGCCCGTGTCCAAGCCTCCGCTTAAACCCCGCCCACTTCAGCTACGTCACGTGGGCGGGATGAGGCTTGGCTTTTTACGATTGAAAAAGACGCTTCGTCCGCCGCGCCCTCTCTTACGTCACTCGCCGCCGGGCAGCGTTGCCGTGGCAATCTCCTCAGGAGGCGGAGGGACCCGCCCTCGCGCTTCCAACCAATCCCAGGGCCGTCTCTACCCCTCGGGCAAGAAGGCCCGGCCCCAATAGCAGAAGGAGACGCCTTTCCCTCCCTCTGATTGGCTCGGCGGCTGAGGAAGGGCCCGTTTGGATTGGCGGAAGGAGAAGAGGGGGCGGGCCCTCCCGGATTCCCTCAGACCAGCTGCTGAGGCTGCGGGCGGGGAGACGCCGCCGATTCCCGCTGAGCTGAGGCCGGAGGAGGGCGAGGCCGGTTCGCGGCGGGCGTCGGTCCGGTCCCTGGAAGGCAGGCCCAATAGAGCTGGCGCTTTCCGCGGGAGGCGAGCGACGGTGGTGGCCTGCGGAACTCCCGGAGACTTGAGGCTGAGCCAGGTCGGGCCTAGGAAGACCCAGGGCTGCGGTGGGTGGAAGAGACTCTCCAGGAGGGCTTGCTTTCTGGAGAGGGAGATGAGGGGAGAGGCTTGCCAGGCCTTTGCGGCTGGAAGGGCTGCCCTCCTCGCTCTCTTCTGGAGTTCCTTCCTTGTCCTCGTTTTACGACTGCAAGGGCTTTAGGGACAAGGCGGCTGTCGTTCCCTTTTACGTGCATAGACAAATAAAAGTTGCAATATTACGATTTATGTGTGTGTATAGTGTGTGTGTATAGTATAACTATTGAATTTCAATAATTTTTATTGAAATATATATATACACATACACACATATATCATATATCATATATATACACACATATATATATCTCATATAGGGACGCGGTGTGGCTCAGTGGGTTAGGACGCTGAGCTTGTCGATCAGATGGTCGGCAGTTTGGCGGGTCGAATCCTGAGTGCCGCGTAGCAGAGTGAGCGCCTGTTACTCGTCCCAGCTTCTGCCAGCCTAGCAGTTCGAAAGCACGTAAAAATGGAGGTAGAAAAATAGGGACCACTCCGGTGGGAAGGTAACAGCGTTCCGTGCGCCTTTGGCGTCTAGTCATGCCGGCCACATGACCACGGAGACGTCCTCGGACAAACGCTGGCACTTCGGCTTTGAAACGGAGATGAGCACCGGCCCCTAGAGTCGGAAACGACTAGCACACATGTGCGGGGGAAACTTTACCTTACTTTTATATCTCATATATACATATATATATATACACACACACACACACATATGCAACATATATATATCATATACATACATATGCATACATACATATATAAATATATATATACATATATAAACCATAGTATAGAATACAAATGAAAAGAAAGATAATAGCGAACAGGGTCAAGGGAAAAAAAGGGGAAAGAGTTGTGGAGTAACAGAAAAACAAAGAGAAAAGCATTCTAACTCTCTTCAGCCTGAAATAACCATAATAAAATCCCACCTCAACTTTTTTGCTTTTACGTGCTTACCATGCACTAACCATTTCTCTAACAACAAACCTATCCGATCTAATTAAATCCCAGTGTCAGAATTTCATGCTTGTTTTATTTATTTATTTATTTATTTTATTTTATTTTATTACATTTATATACCGCCCTTTCCCGAAGGACTCAGGGCGGTTTACAGGGTAATTAAAAACCA
The DNA here is from genome assembly GCF_947247035.1 of Vipera ursinii. Classification (NCBI taxonomy): domain Eukaryota; kingdom Metazoa; phylum Chordata; class Lepidosauria; order Squamata; family Viperidae; genus Vipera; species Vipera ursinii. Next base: position 2,645,280 of record NC_139517.1, read on the forward strand.
AAATACAAAAGTTAAAAACAAGTTTAAAAAAAATTAATTTTTTTCTTGAGCACAAGGTCCAGAAGTGGTTTCTAAGCAGAAGCAAAACCAGATAAGATGCATTTGTTCTCTGGTGTAAACAGAGCAGCTACTGTCTATCTCGGTTGGTGGGGAAGCATTAATTAAGGGGGAACTGGAGGGTGAAAATCTGACTGCTCTCTCATGCTAGGAACCGTCTGGACTGTGCCAACATGGATATGGGAGGCGGCAGCCGGATCCCCTACGATGATTACCCCGTGGTCTTTCTCCCTCCTTATGAGAACCCTCCAACCTGGATCCCCCCTCACGAGGTGTGTAGCTGTAGATCCCCGTCTGACTTCTGATAGCTTTTGGGAGATCTCACTTGGATTTGATGGCCGGGGCAGGTTTTGCAGCAAATCTCCCAATTCTGATGCTTTTCTCCTGATAGAGCCAGGGAGCGGGGCACGCTAGAAAGATTTTACGTTTCCAGGAATGGAATCCACAATGCTATTGCTTGGTGTGTCCTTTTGGTTTTCCCCTAGAGGATTTACCATTCGGATTACAACAACGAGTTAACCCAGTTCCTGCCTCGAACCATCATCCTGAAAAAGCCTTCGGGGGCTCAGGTGAGACTTGACTCCTTCCCAAAGCGGGGAGCTCTCTGGCTGCCTTTCCCAAGCTGGCACTCTCCTAACGACTCACATCATCCCCAGCCGTAAGTGACAGGGATTGTAGCACTGCGGGGGCAAAGAAAGCCCTTTGGCTTTTCATGGACAGTTCCCTCTACAACAATGTTGATCTTCCTCAGGAGGGATGGAATATATTCTTCAGAGTTACTGGGTGAGTTGCTCGGTCGACGAGAAAAAGCTGACAGTTTTGCTAAACTTGGAGGCTGGAAGTTGACGCTCCTTCACAAGAGAGCTCAAAGAAGTTAGAAAGAAAGCAGCAAGCAGATTTGGCTGGGTGAATCCGGGCAGGTGGGATTAAAACAGGCTTAAAATCACTGTACTCTTTATGCTGCAGCTGGTCCTCAGCTTCTGACCGTAATGGAGGCCAGAATGCTGGACGTTAAGTAGATCATCATGTGACCACGACTGATTTTGTGAACTTTTTCGGGGGCCGTGAAAGTGCCAGCTGTAAAATGAAATGACACAGTTGTGAAGTAAACCCATTGTCCACAGTGGGCAGTGTTTTTTTGCTGGAAACTGGAAATAAACCCTGGTTTACATCAAAAAAAGAAAAATGTGGACATACCACCGTGGGATCAGTTGTAAGCTAAGTAGTGGGCTGGATTCCAGCCTTTGAAATCCTGCTGTATTGTATCTGTGAGGAGGGCAGAATTGGTAACGACAGATGCAAAAAAAAGAAATAAGTGGGTTTACTTCTGAAAAACACCTCCAGAGATTTGTCACGCTCCTCCCGGCTGCAAAACCTGCCGGTCCCCGAGCTTCCTTGCTGAGAAATGGGTTGAAATGCGGCCTGTTGAGCAACAAAAAATTCACAGCACTTGAAAGAAGCCATTACATTTGCTGCCAACTGTCTCCATTCTTTTTCCTTCCTAGCTGGGCTTTAACATCCGAGGAGGGAAAGCTTCTCAGTTGGGTATTTTCATCTCCAAGGTAGATATATATATATATATATATATGTACACATATATTTTTTTGTCTCGCTCTGCTTCCTAGCTGAGGGTCCTTCCTCCTTAAGAAAGACGTGAATTGGGATTTTCAGTCCTATGTTGGTTCACAGACTCTGTGGCCTGTCTTCTCTAGCCCACCAAGGGCCTCTATAGTCACAGTCCCATTTGTGTTTTAAGAACTGCAGTGCAGAAGTAGACAGGTAGATCCATTCTTCTAAGATGGGTAGGCAACCTCGGCTCTTTTATGACTCGTGGACTTCAACTCCCAGAATTCCTGAGCCAGCTGGCTCAGGAATTCTGGGAGTTGAAGTCCATGAGTCATAAAAGAGACGAGGTTGCCTACCCCTGTTCTAGGATAACACCTGTCAGGTTTTTTTTTCCCCCCCTGTACATTTACACAGAAGAAAATACCGCTCGGTTTTGTGCAGCTTCCTTCAAAATAAAAAAAATTTTTTTGAGTTGCGCCGTAAGATGTCAATTCATCAGAAACCGAAACGGAATACATTGGAATATATGTAACATCTTTAGCATCTCCCCAGGTCTTTTAGGTCTTAAAATAAAGAGGCAAGATATCATTTGGGCTTTTTCAGTCCCCTTTCCGTTATTTTGCCTGAATCCAAATCATCCCCCCCCCTACGATTCCATCTCCCTGGGCGTTCTTTTATTGATCGTATGGCGTGTTCACCTCAAATTTTGATAAAAATGCGAGAGATAAAAATACGAAATATGGAATCTAAAAATATGAGAAAAATTGAAATAATGAGAAAAGTAGGTCTAGATAACGTTCCCGGGCAAAGGGAACAATGGGCTGGCCTTTTCCCCCCCCCCCCTCTCCTTGGGCATCCCACTCCCCCAGATTCTGAACCGGGAAATCTTATCCAGTCGGACTTTGTCCCAAGTTGAGAAAAAAGGCTGCTTGGCAATTCTCTACCTTGTGGCTGACCTCTCATTTCTCCTGGGCCAGGTGATCCCAGATTCTGACGCGCATCGTGCCGGGCTGCAGGAAGGAGATCAGGTCCTGGCCGTGAACGATGTGGACTTCCAAGACATTGAGCACAGCAAGGTGAGGGCGGGGGGGGGGGGGGGCTTTTCCCCTGGCTGTTTGAACGAGGAGGTGGTCCTTTGGGTCTTCAGCCCCCAAGAGGTCCCAGACGCGCTCTCAGCCCAGCCTACCCCTGAAGGTACAGTCACGGTAGAAAGTGGGAAACGGGAGACGGAAGGAGGAGGATTAGGGAGTTAATTGCTTTGCATTATCTATAAAAATAATAAAGGCCGGGTGTCTATGTTGTCTGTCTATCTCTGTCCGTCCGTCCGTTTATACGTCTGTCTCTTCTCTGTCTATATCTATATCTATCTATCTTTATCTATCTATCTATCTATCTATCTATCTATCTATCTATCTATCTATCTATCCTGTCTATCTATCTACCTATATCTACCCATCCATCCATCCATCCTGTCTGTCTGTCTGTCTATCTTATCTATCCATCCTGTCTGTCTGTTCATCTGTCTGTCTGCCTATCTATCTATATCTATCTATCCATCCATCCATCCTGTCTGTCTATCTATCTTATCTATCCATCCTGTCTTTGTCTGTCCATCTGTCTGTCTGCCTGTCTATCTATCTATCTATCTCTATCTATCCATCCATCCATCCTGTCTGTGTCTGTCTGTCTGTCTGTCTATCCGTCCGTCCGTCCATCCAGTCTGTCTGTCTGTCTGTCTCTCTATCTGTCCATCCATCCTGTCTCTGTCTGTCTGTCTATCCATCTGTCCGTCCATCCATCCATCCTGTCTGTCTATATCTATCCATCCATCCATCCTGTCTGTCTGTGTCTGTCCATCCATCCATCCAGTCTGTCTGTCTGTCTGTCTGTCTGTCTATCTATCTATCTATCTATCTATCTATCTATCTATCTATCTATCTATCTATCTATCTATCTTATCTATCGATCGATCTATATCTATCCATCCATGCATCCATCCAGTCTGTCTGTCTGTCTGTCTATATCGATCTATCAAACTATCTGGCTGTCTATATCCCTCCTTCCCTCCCTCCCCCCTTTCTCTCCCCCTCCCCCTATCCCTCTCCCCTCCCCCCCTCTCTCTCCCCCTCCACCCACCTATCTACCTGATAGGGAAGGCCGATCTTGCTGAAATGCTGGATCACATGTTCCTTGCCGAAGTGCAGTCACTAAACGTCCGAACGGGAGGTTCTTTTGTTCTCCTTAAAGGGCCACCCAGTTCCATCAAGGAAACAGAATGTCTACAACGTGACAGCCCTATTTATTTCTTTAATTTCTATCCTGCTTTTATTATTTTTATAAAGAGCTCTAGGCGACGAATCTAAAGCTCCCTCCTTCTCCTATTTCCCAAAGCAAGAACCCTGTGAGGTGGGCTGGGGGGGGCGGATTTGCCCCGAGACACTCAGCTGGTTCTCGTGGCTAAAGGTCAAACTTAAACTCACGATTTGTGGGTGTTCTAGCCTGGTGCTTCAAGCACAAGACCAATATATTTGCTGCTGTTAAAAAGATTCGGCATTTCTTCCCCCCCCCCCGCCCATCCCTCCCTTCTCTCTCTCCCAGGCTGTAGAGATCCTGAAAACCGCTCGGGAAATCATTATGAGGGTCCGTTTCTTCCCTTACAGTAAGTACAACTGCTGGCCTTGGGTGGGGGGGTGGGGGGTAAAAATGCCCCACTTTTCAGTGAAAATGTCCTGTGTGGCTCACAGTCTCACCACACTCATAGGTGTGAAGCGTTCCCCCCCTCCTTTTTTTTTTTTTACAAGCAGGGGAACCGAGGCTTCTTCACGAGGCCTCTTCAAAACTTAAGATGAAATCTGTCCGCTCTTTATATCTCCGAGAAGGTCTGCAGGGCTGGCATCTTTATGAAAAAAATATTCTAGGGAAATTGCCAGAACAGACTCTGTGCCAGGCCCAGCAATAGGGGAATGGCAGTTCTGCACCCAAGGCCAGTTGCCGGTCCCAATTGCCCAAATAAAGAAATAAATGAAAAGAAATGGTTTTTGTTTTCGTTCCCCATCCCGTGGAGTTCAGACTGACTTCTGCGCAGGGTGTTGGGTTTTTCATTCTGACTCAAATGGGCTCTCTCTCTCTCTCTCTCCAAGAATCTGGCCTTCATTTCTCTTTTTCTCTCCCTCCCAGATTACCACAGGCAGAAGGAGAGAACGGTTCACTAGAACGGTCCCTCCCAGTCCCTCCCGGCGGTCACCTTGCCAGCCTCCGGCCGATTCCGATTTTCAACTTCATTTTTGTCATTCCGTTCTTTTATTCTATTTTTTTTTAAAAGTCCCTCTGAAGACACCCCCCCCCCAAATAGGGGGCTGTTTTGGGGGAAGGAGGAGCCAGAAAAGAGTTCCTTGCGTTGTGGAATTTCTTCCAAGGAAGACAAAAAGCTCATTTTTATTTTTATTTTTTTTCATTTTGCTCCATCCTGCGGACCAAAAAGATCGGGCCTCTCGGACTGACTTCAACCCGTCCCTGATCCAGAAGGAGAGGTCGATGGTTAATGGTGCCGCGTTGATGTGGAACTGCAAGCTTTACCCCATACACACACACCTTTTTTGGGGGGGGTTTCCTCCAAAATTGGAGCACCCATCTGCTCCATCTAGATTTGTTTCCAAACTCTCTTGGATAATGGAGGGCTCCAGGCGCGCACAGCCTGAACCTCTGTTGGTTGCTTTGAAAAGGGCGATTCCGGTTTCCTTTCTTCAAAGCGCGACTCCTCCTTCGTCTCCACCGCTCTACTTGCTCTTCCACGATTAGTTTTTGGAGAAGACTAATTACAAGGTGCTTCTGTCCTTTTTTAATGAAGGTGTTAATGGAAGGTAGGGGCAGATCCCTCCCTTACCTCTGAGATGGAGAACAGCCCGCTTTCTTCCCAGTTTTGGCCTTCGATCCATCCAGATGTTGACAGCCAGAAAGACCCACAGAAGAAGCGGATTTCTGGACTGGAAACTTTGCCGTTTCAGCCTTATAGAAGGAACAGATATTTTTTTTTTTAAAAAAAAATCCTCTTAAACTCCCCACTTTTCTGACTACTTCAAAAGCCACCTTGCCGCGTTGCCTTCTCTTTCTCGGGTTTGATTTTTTTTTTTTTGCAATCGGATCCCCGGTTTGGATAAGTCTCCATCTTTAATAAAAATGTTCCTGTCATAAAAATGTTCGTATATTATTCCACTGAGGTAGCTTGCCTTCCAAAGAAGGCCACACCCTGTTTCTACATGTCAGACCCGTTTCTTTGGCCGTTGCTGCGTCCTCGGCCTACGACCACACTTGAGCCCCAAATTCCTGTCGCTAAGCAAGACAGCCGTGAAGGGAATTTTGCCCCCCCCCCATTTCACAACCTTGCTTGCCACAGTTGTTCGGTGAAATTTTGATCGTTAAGTTGCTAACACGCTTGTCAAGCGAATAGGGCTTCCTCCCCCCGTTGACTCTGCTTGTCGGAGGGTCGCCAAAGGGGATCACGTGACCCCCAGGGACACTGCGACCGTCGTAACTTATGAGTCAGTTGCCAAACGGTCGTTAAGAGTGAAAAACCGCCATAAGGCGCTTTTTTGAGTGCCGCATTTACTAGAACAGTGACTACACAAGCTTGTTATAAGTCGAGGACGGTTAACCACGGTTTATTTAGATAGAATATTTGCAAGCTTGGGGTTGAAATGAAGGGCCCTTAGTGCTCTCTGAGCTTGGTGTTCTTGCAGACATTGCATTACCAAACTAGGTAACATCCTCAGCGCCTGATCAGTCAGATGTTACCTAGTTGAGTAATGAAACATCTGCAGGAAAAACCCCCGCAAGCTCAGAGAACGCCACGTTGCTTAGTAGGGATAGCTTGCTTAAGAGAAAAAAAACATCTTTTTTTCAACGTTGCAGAATAAAAATACAGGCTAGAGAGAAATAAAACCTGTTCAGCTGGTGACGAAGACTTTTCCTGGGGATGTTGAATAATGCTTCCGAGGTGTTCCACGGTGCACAGCGGGAAGAAAATCAGACGGTCCCCTTAAAATTGGTTTTGGATGGAAGGGGGTGGCGTGATTCTTTGAAAGCAGTATAAGTGTCAAGCAGCCGTTCATGAGCTCGCTGCTTTTGAAATATTTATCAAGGACGAGACGGCTTCTTTTCAAGTTTCTAGCCAGGCAAAGCGTCTCTGCCTTCAGCTCCAGATACCTCTTTTGCGTGAAATACTCCATCGTAGGAAAAAAAAAAGATTTTCTTCCTCCTGCACTGAGGTTTCTCATTGGTTTTTTTTTTTTAAATAGACCACTCAGGTTGAAAAGGTTTTAACGAGAGCGGCTTGATGTTGGAAGTTTAGGATAGGATAGAATTAGAATAGGATAGGACAGGACAACGGAATGGAACGGAACAGAACAGAATAGAATTGAAATTAGGATAGGATAGAATTAGAATAGAAATAAATAGAAATATAGAATATAATGAAGAATAGGATAGGATAGAATTAGAATAGAAATCAGAATAGAATAGAATGAAGGATAGGATAGGATAGAATTAAATAGAAATAAATAGAAATATAGAATATAATGAAGAATAGAATAGGATAGGATAGAATTAGAACAGAAATTAGAATAGAATAGAATGAAGGATAAGATAGGATAGGATTAGAATAGAAATAAATAGAAATATAGAATATAATGAAGAATAGGATAGGATAGAATTAGAATAGAAATCAGAATAGAATAGAATAGAATGAAGGATAGGATAGAATTAGAATAGAAATAAATAGAAATATAGAATATAATGAAGAATAGGATAGGATAGAATTAGAATAGAAATTAGAATAGAATAGAATAGAATAGAATGAAGGATAGGATAGGATAGAATTAGAATAGAAATAAGAATACAAATAGAATGAAATGGAATAGAATAGAATAGAATAGAATAGGAATAGAATGGAATAGAATAGAATAGAATAGAATAGAATAGAATAGAATAGAATAGAATAATAGAATAGAATAGAATAGAATAGAATCCATTCTATCCTATGCTATTCTTCTAAAATGTGCTGCTTTGGAAATGACTAGAAGTCGGGTTCAGAAGAATCACACCTTCCTAAATAGCCAGGTCTGGTTGAATTCAGACAACACAATTCTGGTATCAACCCAGTTCTTTATTTGTCCCACAATAGACGCCAACCCAAAGTAACCTAACTGGTTGGATCTGCACACCGAGCTAAGCCCCAGGAAATCCCAACAAGCCAAATGGGAATTAAGCCCAGTGAGGCCAGGAGATGGCCAGACAAGAAATGTGTGCGTCTTAAATGACAAAAAAAAGGAAAATATTCTCTGTTTTAGGCTAACTACAGGCAGTCCTCGATTTACGACCACAACAGTGTCCAAAATTCAGGCTGCCGAGTCACACATTTGTCAAAGTGACTTTTGCTTCCTTTTACGACTTTTCTCGCTGCATCCGTTGAGGGAATCGCCGCCGTCGCTCAAATTAGTAACACGGTTGTGTGAAGTGAATCCGGTTTCTCCATCGACTTTGCTTGTCCAGAAGATTGGGAAAAGCGATCACGTCACACACACATGCACACACACACACACGGGAGACACTGCGGCCGTCGTAAACGTGAGTCAGTTGCCAGGCATCCGAAGGTAAATCATGTGACCGTGGGGAGGCCGCCCCAAGCATAAGTGTGAAAAATGGTCCTAAGTCCCTTTTTCCCCTCTGTTGTCGTAACTTTGAACAGTCACTGGGTTTAAGGAATAGAATAGAGCTGGAAGGGACCTTGGAGGTCTTCTAATCCAGCCCCCCCCCCCCCCGTTTAAGCAGGAGAACCAACACCAGGGGTCTACAAACCTGGCCCTTTGATGACTTGTGGACTTCAACTCCCAGAATTCCTCAGCCAGCGTGAGGGAACTATGACCCTTTGATGACTTGTGGACTTCAACTCCCAGAATTCCTCAGCCAGTGTGAGGGAACTATGACCCTTTAATGACTTCTAGACTTCAACTCCCAGAATTCCTCAGCCAGCGTGAGGGAACTATGGCCCTTTAATGACTTCTAGACTTCAACTCCCAGAATTCCTCAGCCAGCGTGAGGGAACTATGACCCTTTGATGACTTGTGGACTTCAACTCCCAGAATTCCTCAGCCAGTGTGAGGGAACTATGACCCTTTAATGACTTCTAGACTTCAACTCCCAGAATTCCTCAGCCAGCGTGAGGGAACTATGGCCCTTTAATGACTTCTAGACTTCAACTCCCAGAATTCCTCAGCCAGCGTGAGGGAACTATGACCCTTTGATGACTTGTGGACTTCAACTCCCAGAATTCCTCAGCCAGCGTGAGGGAACTATGACCCTTTAATGACTTCTAGACTTCAACTCCCAGAATTCCTCAGCCAGCGTGCCTGGCTGAGGAATTCTGGGAGTTGAAGTCCACAAGTCATCCAAGGGCCAGGTTTGAAGACCCCTTGACCTACTACGCCATCTCAGATCTAAGCAAACTGTTGTTAAGTCCAGGACTCTCTTGTACATCCACCTATGTTAAAAAAAAAAATAAAACCAGCCCTTTCACGTTAACCAGCAGTCCCTTCTCACCCTTGCACCATTCCAGCTGTTTTTTTCCCCAACCCTAAATTCCTCTCTCTCTCTTTTTTTTTTCCCAGCAGCAAAGGAAATTGGAGTGAGATCTCCAGGTGGCCTCCTCTCCCAACCGTTAATCAGCTCCCCTGAGGCTCAGCCGGTTTCCTTTGGGGCCTGGATCAAGCCCCCCCCCAAGGGCAATGTGCAACTCTGGGCCAGGTGCGCGCGGCTGTCTCCCTCGCCCGCTTCTTTCTTTGCCCGCGTTCCAGGAAACGTGAGAAAGGAAGGCGGGTGTTTGTGTGTGTGGGAAATAGGTCCCGACCGGCGGACAAGAGAAGCGGAGGAGACAGCGGAAGCGTCGCCGGTTCCATGGTGTAATGGTTAGCACTCTGGACTTTGAATCCAGCGATCCGAGTTCAAATCTCGGTGGAACCTCCTTTTTGTTATTTATTTATTTATTTACTTATATATACGTATATATTTTAGGGAAGGGTCTATTTTGCACGAAGACACGAGAAAGGGTTTTTTTCCCCCCAGCAAGCATTGCAAGGAGCATTGCAAGCTCACTTTCAAGGCAGCTTTTCTCGAGTTTGGGCACTTGGAAGAGGGATGGGCTTCAACTCCCAGAATTCCCCAGCTCGCTTTGCTGTTTGTTTGTTTTTTGTTTGTTTGTTTTTAAACTGGATTTATTTATTTTTTGGCTGGTGAATTCTGGGAGTTAAAAGTTCAAGTGCCCCCCCCCAGTTTTGAGAAAGTCTCCACTTGCAGGCAGGCTGGGAGCTCGGGAATAGCCAGGAGGATTGGGCGAATGCAAGCAAAGAAGCTGCCGGAATAACTAGAATAATATGGAAAAATTTGGGGAGCAAAAAAGCAAAAAGCAAAAAATCATTAGCCTTACAGAAGCGGAGCGGACAATAAACTTTTCATGGGCGCATTGGTGGTTCAGTGGTAGAATTCTCGCCTGCCACGCGGGAGGCCCGGGTTCGATTCCCGGCCAATGCAATGAAGTTTTTTGGTTTTTTTTTTTAATTCAGTCTGAAAAGATATTTTCCCAAATAAGTTTTTTTTTTTTAAAAAAAACCTTTTAGGATCTGTCAACCTCTATTTATTCCCTCCACATCCCAAGATTGGAAATGTGTTTCTTTATGACATTAAAAAGTGCTTTTGTTCCTCTTAATGGTTTCTAAGGGCTGAAATAGCTCAGCGGGAAGAAAGCTAGACCAGAGGTCGGCAACCTGAAAAAGGAAAAGAGCCACTGGGAACCGGTTCCATCACACATTAAAAAAAAGTGGGAGCCGCGTGCGTGCGTCCATCCATGCGCATGCGCAAAAAACGTTTTGCGCATGCGCAAAACGGGTTTTTCTTGCACGTGCGCAGACGCACGCGTTTGCCATTTTTTTTATGTGTGATGGAACCGGTTCCCGGTTGCGCGACGGCGACGGCCCGTTTGCAGAGCTACCACCTTTGGCAGCCTGCAAACGTGCCGCGGCAGCTTTCCCAAAGAGCGGCGCCGCTGCCCGTTCGCGCGGAGGTGCGCACGCACCACTGCCCGTTCGAAGAGGTGCACGCGCACCGGGCGGCTGGGAGCCGCAGGAGACAGCTCAAAGAGCCGCATGCGGCTCCGGAGCCGCGGGTTGCTGACCCACGAGCTAGACCTTTTTCACGCATGCGCAGATGGACAGCTCCGAATGCTTTCAAGCTACCTAAAAACAGGCTTGGTCAAGTAGAAGAAATGTAGGATTCTTTGGAATGTTTTACTTTTTAGTTATTTTACTGGTTTGGTTTCTGCTTCCCCGGTTCTATTTTAAGGCGGATCAGCGAAGATGGCGGATTTTTCAGAGGGGACAGAGAAGGGCGAATAAAGGCCGAAGTTTAAGAAATTAATATGCAAAAGAGCATGGCCGTTCTTGCTTTTTGGCTTTAAAACTAAGCTCTGAGTAATACTGGGTGTGTGTGGGGAGGGAATTATCGGGAGAAAAAGAGTCATAGGGACTAGAAACCACACGCACCAGTTTTTATTTTAATGCAGATTTAAACCACCTAAGCCAGGGGTTCCCAAGCTTAGCACCTTTTAAGACCTGTGGACTTCAACTCCCAGAATTCCCCAGCCAGCAGCATACTCATTGTGGCCCCGCTTACTCTTTTATAATCCCTTCCTCTCCAATCTCCCCGCTTTAAAGGGATAGGAGGGGGAAAAAACAGGCAGGGCTGGCTGGAGAATTCTGGGAGTTTAAGTCCACAAGTCTTAAAGTTGCCAAGGTTGGGGACCTCTGACCTAAGGTAAATGGGAGTGGTTTTTTTTTTTTACACGTGTATACCTGGGCAGGAGAATATCACACGATTAGACAAGCATACGACGAGGTGGCCGAGTGGTTAAGGCGATGGACTGCTAATCCATTGTGCTCTGCACGCGTGGGTTCGAATCCCACCCTCGTCGGCCTTGGGCACGTGAAGCCGTTCGGTTAGATTTTGCTTTGGGTGGAAGTTGGGAAGACTGCGAGGCTCCAATACACGCGTGGTCCGATGGCTTCGGACAGATACTTACAGGAGTTGCGCGTTACTTTTCAAGTTGAATAGGTACGGTAAGTAACACACCCGAGTTTTATTCTGCAAAAGCCTATAAAGTCCTATTAAAAGTAAAGGTAAAGGTTCCCCCGCACATGTGTGCTAGTCGTTTCCGACTCTAGGGGCCGGTGCTCATCTTCGTTTTTTTAATTTTTGTATTGTTTTTTTTTATTGTTGTAAGCCGCCCTGAGTCCTTTGGGAGATAGGGCGGCATATAAGTCCCAAAAATAAATAATAAATAAAGCGTACAAATAAGAGACTACTAAGCGCGGGGGAAAAAGTAAAAAGTAAAAGTTAAAAAAAAGTAAAAAAAAAAGATTGCTGGCAGCGGTGGGATTCGAACCCACGCCCCCGAAGAGACTGGAGCCTTAATCCAGCGCCTTAGACCGCTCGGCCACGCTACCTTCCGCTCGCAACTCCTTCAGCCCCTAAAAGAAAGGAAGAGGGACAAGTCTTCACACCGGTCCGCAAGCGCTCCGCTTTTTCCAGAGAACGTTTGGGTGGCTCTTAAAAGAGCCGTTGGGTTGAAGCGAAGCCGCCGGGCCGAGCTTTTCACTTCTTTAAAGGGGCGGGCTTGGCCTTCGTGGCGACTTTAACTTTAGGCTTAGCTTTTGCCTTCGCCTTCAGAGACTTGGCGGGGCTTTTCGGCTTTATTTTGGGTTTTTTGGCCGCCACCGAGGCGGGCTTTTTGACCGGCTTCTTGGCGGCTTTCTTCGGCCCGGCGGCTCCCGGTGCCTTCCTCGCCTTCTTGGCGGGCTTCCTGGCCGGCGGCTGCTGTTTCCTCTTGCGGGCCGCCGCCGCCGCCTTCTCCTTGGGCTCGGCCTGCTTCTTGTTGAGCTTGAAGGAGCCCGAGGCGCCGGTGCCCTTGGTCTGCAGCAGCGTCCCCTTGGTGACCAGGTTCTTCAGGCCCAGCTTGATGCGGCTGTTGTTCTTCTCCACGTCGTAGCCCGAGGCCGCCAGCGACTTCTTCAGCGCGGCCAACGAGATGCCGCCGCGCTCCTTGGACGCCGCCACCGCCTGCATCAGCAGCTCCGTCACGCTGGGGCCGCCCGGCTTCCGCCGCTGGACCTTCGCGGTCCCCGCCGCTCTCTGCCCCGGAGCTTTGGCGGCCGCAGCAGGCGCGACTTCAGCCATCGCTAAGCAGGACCTTCTCCGCCGCCGTCGAACTCGGAACTGGCGGGTCCCGAGCGCGGCGCCTGGTATTTATAGCAGAGGTCGCGCTCTGATTGGTCCGTTTTGGAAGCGGCTTGGCCCTTCGCCACGCTGCCTTTTCAAAGAGTTTGGCGAGTTTTGTGCTTTTCAAACACGCGTTGAATTCAGGCTGTCCGAAGCGGTTGTCGCGGATCCTTCTGGTTTCTGGTAGGATCGCTGGCGGCTGTTTTGAAGCGTCCGGATTTTCATACACGGTTGTCTGAAAGGGGCGCATCTCGGAGGAGAGGAAAGGAAGATTTCTGCCTGGTAGAAGTAACACACGTGAAGAAGATCTGCATCACTCCTGGGGTCGAGTCTACTAATAAAACAGGAATTTGCTGCCTTTGAAACAGACCTTTAGACTTAAGTTAAGCTTCCTTAACATTTATCAAGATTAGAGTTCTGCGGGTAGTCCTCGACTTACAACGGTCCATTTAGCGACTGTTTGAAATTACACCTGGAAAAAGTGGCTTTTTCACACAACCGTTGCAGCAGCACCTGCTCCCCCCCCATGGTCACGTGATCATAACTCAGCTGCTTGTCAACTGCTCCATATGTACGACGGTTCCAGGGTCCTGTGTGTCTCACGTGATCCCCGTGTATGGCTTTCCGACAAGCAAAGTTAATGGGGAAGTGGGAGTCACTTAACGAACGTGTTACAAACTTAACAACTGTGGTGATTCACTTAACAACCGTGGCAAGGAAGGTTGTAGAATGGAGCCAAATTCATTTGACAACTCTTTGCTTAGCAACAGAAATTTTTTGCTCGATTGTGGTCCTGAGTCCAGGATTACCTGTAGTTCAAAGCCAGTCCCAAAATGGCAATTGTAGGCTGAAAGAATGAGTTAGTATTTGCTACAGGTTAGTTAGTCCTTGACTTATGATTATAATCGGGATGAGAGTTTCCGTTTGCTAAGGAAGCTGGTTGTTTAATGAGTCAGGCCTGATTTTTATGACCTTTTTTTTTTTTTGCCATGGTTGTTAAGCAAGTCGATGCAGGGGTTATGTGAGTCACACAGTCGTTAAACGAAGCCGGCATCCCACAATCACTTTGCTTCTTATTAAACTTATTGCTAAGCTTGTAAGCCGCCCTGAGTCTTCGGAGAAGGGCGGGATATAAATGGAATTAAAAATAAAATAAAAAATAAAAAAAAATAAAATAAACCACTTTCAAAGGCAGGGGTCTTCAAACTTGGCAACTTGAGGGCTGGCTGAGGAATTCTGGGAGTTGAAGTCCACAAGTTTTAAAGTTGCCATGTTTGAAGAGCCCTGTTCTAAGGACACAAATGGTGATCACATCGTCTTGGGGTACTGCAACCATTGTAAATACTATGCCAAGTGACAAACACCTGAACTTCGGTCACGTAACCATGGGGGATTCTGTGATGGTCGTAAATGCGAGGATTAGTTGTAAGTTAGTTTTTCACTGCCGTTGTAAATTTGAACAGTCACTGAATGAATGGCTGTAAGTTGAAGATTACTGTATTGTCAGTTTTTCTCAAGTCCTTTAGAGCAGGGGTCTTCCAGCTTGGCCTTTTGATGACTTGTGGACTTCAACTCCCAGAATTCCTCAGTCAGGCATGCCGGCTGAGGAATTCTGGGAGTTGAAGTCCACAAGTCATCAAAGGGCCAAGCTTGAAGACCCCTGGAATAGAATTTGCCCTGCATTATGACATGATATGACATCACAGCATGCTTGAAATCCTCCTGGGCCTAAGGGAACATGCATGGTTGATGAAGCAGCATAAAGCATTGAAACAACTGCCAAGGATTAATCTAACTTGACTAGAATAAGGAGAGAATGATAAACTGGACATAGGTAGTGGAAGAATCTCGGATAAACGTCAAATATTACAATAAAAATATTTTCTGCTACCATGAGCTGGTGGGAGAGTTGCCTTGCGGTGAGATAGGCAGCAAATAAATTTAATAAATAAATATAAATTTCCAACAAATAAATAAATAATGCAGTTTCTCACAGCCAAGGACACAGAGCAGAAATCTGAAGTAACGATAACCATGTCTCCAGAGGGAATAATAGTACTCCAAAGCCCATAAATCAAACTGAGGAAGGATGTAATTGCATAAGCTTGTGGAAATAAGGGGGGGGAAATAGTTTTCATCCTGTCTCCTCACCCAGTTTGAAACAAACAAAGATAGAAACCTTTGCCCCC